>NC_073410.1:18737726-18767546 GCF_028641065.1 Leucoraja erinaceus | reverse complement strand
CCTCTCATAATCTAAAAACACGTGCAGGTTTGTGCGTGAATTGGCTTTTATACAGTGTAACTCCTCCCTAGTGTGCAGGACAGTGCTGATGTGCTGGGGGATCGCTAGTCCACGTGGACTCGGTGGACCGAAGGGCCGGTTTCCGCGCTGTATCTCAAATTTCTCAAGTCAAAACAAAACCTCACACTTGATCGAAATAAACTGCATCTCCCATTACTACGCCCATTTCTGTAGCTGACCAATATCCCGCTGTATATAACGCACTGCTCACTGACCTGCGGTCAGAATAACACTCTCCCAATATTCCACTGACAATATCCAGTGCAGACAGTCGCGGGGCAATCTCATTCGCTTGGAGAAACGGTCCACAATCGTAAGAATAACCGTATTACCCTTGGACGGAGGCAAACCGCTAATGAAGTCCAGGGGATGAAGGAGACCTGAGGGAAGCTGACGGGGACGCCTTATTTTGTGCACAACAGAGCAGGCGGTGACGAAAGACCGGTGTCGGCCACCGGAACCGCTGGTGCAGAAGGTAAAGGTTGCGGCCGAAGCCAGGATAACAGGCGAGATTTGAGGAATGGGCCCACTGAAGTACGTCAGAGCGGGCGGAGACCGGGACACATAACTTATTGGGGGGGGGGGGGGGGGGGGGGGTTCGGAACCAGAATGGGAATGATGACGCTGGGCATTGTGAACTGTGGTCTCGATCTCGCAGGTGATGGAGCACACCATTCGAGGGTATGGCACCTATCGAAAAGACAGACAAGTGGGCAGAGGGCGTGGGGTACCTCTGTTGGTGAGGACTGAAATTCAATCCCTTGCATGGGATGACATTGAAACAGATGTAGAGTCAGTATGGATAGAACTAAGGAATTGTAAGGGTAAAAAGACCCCTATGGGAATAATCTATAGGCCCCCAAAAAGTAGTCTGGATATAGGGTGCAAGTTGAATCGGGAATTAGAATTGGCATGTCGTAAAGGTAATGCTACGGTAGTTATGGGAGATTTCAACATGCCCGTAGACTGGGAAAATCAGGTTGGTACTGGACCCAAAGAAAGGGAGTTTGTGGACTGCCTCCGTGATGGAATCTTAGAGCAGCTTGTATTGGAGCCTACCAGGGAGAAGGCAATTCTGGATTTAGTATTATGTAATGAACTGGATTTGATAAAGGAACTGGAGGTTAAGGAGCCATTCATTAGGAGGTAGTGGCCATAACATGGTCATGTTTAATCTACGATTGGAGAGGGAGAAGAGTAGATCGAAGGTGTCGGTGTTACAGTTGAATAAAGGGGACTATGGGGCCATGAGGGAGGAGCTGGCCAAAGTTGACTGGAAAGATACCCTAGCAGGGATGACAGTGGAACGACAATGGCAGGTATTTCTGGGAATAATACGGAGGTGCAAGATCAGTTCATTCCAAAGAGGAAGAAAGATTCCAAGGGGAGTAAGGGGCGACCGTGGCTGACAAGGGACGCCAGGGGCAGTATAAAAATAAAAAGAGAAGTACAACGTAGCAAAGATGAGCGGGAAGCAAGAGGATTGGGTAAAGTTTAAAGAGCAACAGAAGAGAACTAAAAAGACAATACGGGGAGAAAAGATGAGGTACGAAGGTAAGCTAGCTAAGAATATAAAGGAGGATAGTAAAAGCTTCTTTAGGTCTGTGAAGAGGAAGAAAATAGTTAAGACCAAAGTTGGACCCTTGAAGACTGAAAAGGGTGAATTTATTATGGGGAACATGGGAATTGCAAATGAGTTGAACAGATACCTGTCTTCATTAAGGAGGGCACAAACAATCTTCCTGGTGTACTAGTGGCCAGAGGATCCGGGGTGACGGAGCAACTGAATATTAGGCAGGAAATTGTGCTGGGTGGACTGTTGGGACCGAAGGCTGATAAATCCCCAGGGCTTAATGGTCTACATCCCAGGGTAATCAAGGGAGTGGCTCTAGAAATCGTGGACGCATTCTATAGATTCAGGATCAGTTCCTGTGGATTGGAGGGTAGCTAATGTTATTGTAAGAGTTAATGCATAGCGAATAGGGCCATAGGCAAAAATTGTACCCACTTCAGCTTCGTTTCTTCAGTTAATTTAGCAAGCTTGCTTTTTAAAGTTCCATTAGCTCTTTCCACAATCCATTCGACTTGTGGGTGATGTACACAATGGAACTGTTGCCGAACGTTTAATTGCTTACACATCTCATCATTAAATTTAGCCTAGAATTGTGGTCCGTTATCTGAGCAGCTAACATTATCCCACTTTTTAAGAAAGGCGGGAGAGAGAAAACAGGGAATTATAGACCAGTTAGCCTGGCATCGGTGGTGGGGAAGATGCCGGAATCAATTATAAAAGATGAATTAGCGGCATATTTGGATAGCAGTAACATGATTGGTCCGAGCATGGATTTACGAAGGGGAAATCATGCTTGACTAATATTCTGGATATTTTTGAGGATGTAACTAGGAAAATGGACAAGGGAGAGCCAGTGGATGTACTGTACCTGGAATTTCAGAAAACATTTGATAAGATCCCACATAGGAGATTAGTGGGCAAAATCTGGGCACATGGTATAGGGGGTAGATTGCTGACATGGATAGAAACTTGGTTGGCAGACAGGAAACAAAGTGTATGGATTAACGGGTCCCTTTCAGAATGATAGGCAGTGACTATTGGGGTACCCCAAGGCTCGGTGCTGGGACTGCAGCTACTTACAATATAAATCAATGCGTTAGACGAAGGAATTCAAAGTAACATTAACACATTTGCATATGACACAAAGCTGGGTGGCAGTATGAACTGTGAGGAGGATGCTATGAGACTGCAGGGAGACTTCCTCTCTCCCTCCCTTCTCTCTCACTCCCCGTCTCTCCCCCCCCGCCCCCCCCCCCCCTTTTTCACCCCCCCCCCCCTCCTCTCTCTCTCCAATTCTCTCTCGCCTCCGTCTCCACCCGCGGACTCCGTCTTCTCCGTCTTCCTCCTTTCTCCTCCACCAGCGTCCCGTAGTCACTGACCGCGATGCACCGCTATCGGACACCAACCACAACACAAGGGTGATCCCCCCCCCCCCGGATCTCGACACCCACATCGGCCGCGGGGACAGACGTTTTATTTATTACCGTCTTGGTGTTTGCGGAACGCATCCAAGCTCCCACGCACAAAACAGGCAGCATCTCTGGAGAGAAGGAGTGCGTGACGTTTCGTGGCGAGACCATTCTTCAGAGTGCGTCTGAACGGTCTCGACCCGAAACGCCACTCGTTCCTTCTCTCCAGAGATGCTGCCGATGAGTCTGTTGTCACACAGTGACCCAGCCGGTCAGGCTGCTGTCACACAGTGACCCAGCTGGTCAGACTGTTGTCACACAGTGACCCAGCCGGTGGGACAATGCTCATGCCTTCAGAGTGATGTGATGGACGCGGGGGTCTGGATCAATCGCTGACAGGTCCCGCCCCCCGGCAACGTCATGTCCGTTATTGGATGTTTCTGTTGAGCGGCAGTCGGTGCTTTGGCGTGTAGGCGAGGCCACCTTTCGGGTAGGTGGCGTTTCGACAGAGCGGCCATTCGGTAAGTTTGCTTTTTGGCAACGCAGCTTTTCGGTTCGTTGGCTTTTAGTTGTCCCGCCCTTTCGGTTAGATGGCATTTAGGCGTCCCATCCTTTCGGTCAGTAGGCGTTTCGTCTTCGGACTCTTTCGGTTTATTAGTGTTTCGGTCCCGATTCTATTCAGTTCTTTGGCTTCGACTTCTTTGATTCGGCTTCTTGTCTGTCCGCGGCACGTTCGGGTACCGGAAAATGTGAGGTTATCCACTTTGGTAGCAAAACCAGAAAGGCAAATTACTATGTAAATGGTGTAGTTGGGAAAAGGGGAAGTACAACGGGATCTGGGGATCCTTGTTCATCAGTCAACGAAGCTTGTAAGCATGCAGGTACAGCAGGCAGTGAAGAAAGCGAATGGCATGTTGGCCTTTATAACAAGAGGAAATGAGTATATGAGCAAAGAGGTCCTTCTACAGCTGTATAGGGCCCTAGTGAGATCACATCTGGAGTATTGTGTGGAGTTTTGGTCCCCTAATTTGAGGAAGGACATTCTTGCTATTGGGGGAGTGCAGTGTAGGTTAACAAGGTTAATTCCCGGGATGGTGGGACTGTCATGTGCTGAGAGAATGGAGCGGCTGGGCTTATATCCTCTGGAGTTTAGAAGGATGAGAGGGCATCTTATTGAAACATATATGATTATTAAGGGTTTGGACACGCTAGAGGCAGGAAACATGTTCCCGATGTTGGAGGCGTCCAGAACCAGGTGGTACAGTTTCAGAATAATGGATAAGCCATTTAGAACAGAGACGAAGGAACACTTTTTCTCACAGAGAGTTGTGACTGTGGAATTCTCTGCCTCAGAGGGTGGTGGAGGCCGGTTCTCTGGATACTTGCAGGAGAGAGCTAGATAGGGCTCTTAAAGATAGCGGAGTCAGGGGATATGGGGAGAGGCAGGGACGGGGTACTGATTGGGGGAATATCAGCCATGATCATATTGAATGGGGGTGCTGTCTCGAAGAGCCGAATGGCCCACTCCAGCACCTATTGTATATTGTGTATTGTCTATTGATAGGGGAAATTGCAAAAAATATATATACAGTATCAACAATGCCAAGCATTTGCACGGGTTTATAACTGAATGTGCAGGGTACAAAGGCAAGGAGATTGTGTTGAACTTCGTTAAAACATTGATTTCATTAAGGCTGGGATATTGGGCACTGAGCGCGAAAGCACGGCAGAGAGCGCAGACATGACTTACTTGAACAGTGTAGGAAGGAACTGCAGATGCTGGTTTGCACCGAAGATGGACGCAAATTGCTGGAGTAACTCAGCGGGTAAGGCAGCGACTCTGGAGAGAAGGAACGGGTGACGTTTCGGGTCGTGATCCTTCTTCAGACTGAACTGAACTCTCGTCGGTGATTGTCTGAAGAAGGGTTTCTACCCGAAACGCCACCCATTACCTCTATCCAGGGCTGCTGCCTGTCTCGCTGAGTTACTCCTGCTTTTTGTGTCTATCTTCAATTTCAGTGTTAAATAAAAAAACACAGAGTGCTGGAGGAACTCAGCGGGCTAGGCGGCATCTGTGGAGAGAATGGATTAGTTGTTGCTACATAGTAGTAGATCGATAGATAGATAGATAGATAGATAGATAGATAGATAGATAGATAGATAGATAGATAGATAGATAGATAGATAGATAGGTAGATAGACAGACAGACAGACAGACAGACAGACAGACAGACAGACAGACAGACAGACAGACAGACAGATAGACAGATAGATAGATAGATAGATAGATAGATAGATAGATAGATAGATAGATAGATAGATAGATAGATAGATAGATAGATAGATAGATAGATAGATAGATAGATAGATAGATAGATAGATAGATAGATAGTAGGGAGAGAGAGAAAGTGCGAGAAAGAACGAGACAGACTCGGGTTTATGCTTTATATTCAGGAAAGTCCAAAAGCGGCGAAGGAAAATTAAAATTACCCCTACCATCCCATCTCCCCCGGGCGGTGAAGTGATGGACGCGGGGGGTCTGGGCCAATCGCTGACAAGGTCTCAGATAAATCCCGTCCCTGGAGTCGCCATTTGTGCGTGCGATGGCTTTTCGATCTCATGTTCGTTCTGCGTATTGTCCTTTCGGCGTGGAGTCCGTTAGGGTTCGTATCCTTTCGGCTTCGTGCCCTTTTGGATTTTTGTCTTTTAGGCGTCGTGCCCTTTCGGTCATTGGGCTTTAGGGCGTCGTGTCCGTCCGGTTATTTGGCTTTTCGGCGTCGTGTCGTTTGGTTATTTTGCTTTTCAGCGTCGTTTCCCTTCGGTATCTTGGCTTCCACTTCTTCACTTCCGCTTCTCATCCTTCGACGTTCCGTCCGCACACGAAAACAATGACGATGGACCGGGGCCTGGGTGTAGGATGTTAAACGGGAGGAAAAACATGAGGTGTAGGATGACGGAAAGGAGGGGGTGTTGGACGAGGGAGAGTTGGAGGGTCGGGCACAATGGGGAATAGAAGTGGGTGAATGGGAGAAAAGGCAGTTGAAAGGGAAGGGGTGTGAAAGGGGGAGGAGAGGACGACGAGTGGCAGCAGAGGAGGATGAGGAAAAGGGGAAGGCGGAGGTGAAGTAAGATGAAGATGAGAAAGGTGGAGATGTGGAAGAATGGGAGGGTGTCAAGGCGGAACTGGAGGATGAGTATTATTGATCGAGGTATGGGCAATAGGGCGCGGAGGAGAGGTAATGGTTGTGTAGGAGGAAGAGCAGGGAGGAAGATTAACAGGATGAGCAAAAGCGGAGAACAGAAAAAATATGTTATTAGTGAAGGAAGGGGGTGATAAACGTGAGCGGTGCGTCCCGCAGTTGGTCAGGACATTGTTTCTCGGCGAACTGGAGTTGAATATGGAATGTCGGGGAATTAAAGGCGTCATAAGCTGAAGTTATAGAGACTGGGATATACCTAAAGTTTATACAAGAAATAGATAGGTGATCGCCAGAAAAAAGAATAGGCAGAGAGGTTAGATGATTATTCGACCAAAGCAATATTTGGTGTTGATACTACAGCAAGGGATGTGATGCAACGGACCAGAGTGATCAAATAGTAGTATAGTGATAGCATGGATTAGAAAGGTGGATAGGCAATAGGTTCTGTGGCCACATGCCGGACTCTACTTTGGCGATTGACAACACACGAGACCCAGGATATCGAGAAGAAGAAAGGAAGAGGTGGAGCTAATGGGCTGGGGGAGAGCTGGGAAGGGGAAGGGGAAGTAGGGACTACCTGAAATTAGAGAAGATAATGTCCATACCGCTGGGGTGCAAACTGGCCAAGCGAAATATGAGGTGCTGCTCCTCCAATTTACGGGTGGTCCTCACTCTGACCATGGAGGAGGCCCAGGACAGAAAGGTCGGATTCGGAATGGGAGGGGGAGTTGAAGTGATGAGCCACCGGGAGCTAAGGTTGGTTGCTGCCAACCGAGCGGAGGTGTTGGGCGGAGACGCAAGAGTCAGCAACTTTGCTATGGATGTTAAAGTTAAAGCTCACGTTTAGCTGCCACATACAAGGAGCTAAGGCCATGGACCACGAGATCCCTCCGGACACTAATGTTATTCAGTGTCTTATTAACGACACATATTTCCCTTACATTGGACTTTCACACGCATCAACTCACACTTGTACTGTTGAACGGCACCTGTCATTTTCCGCCCACTTCTGCAGCTGATATATCTCCCGTTATACATTTTGTCCGCCTTTCCCACAGTCTACAATTCCAGCCACTACGGGATGCCAATGAGACGTGTGAGTTCCTCGTCTGTGAGGTCCTTCAGTCTGTGGAAAGGGCCCGCCGGGAATGACAACTATTTCGCCTGCTGCTGTGCCTCTCTGATCCATATATGAACTCCACCATACCAAATCAAACGCTTTATGGAACCAGCTCCCAGTTGAATTAGTGGCGATAAGTACAACCACAACATTTTAAAGACATTTAGATTGGTAGGTACTTGGCCAGGATGATTGACAGCGACCTTGGTCAGGCGCGGACACATGGAACACGCTTAGATTGGACAACTTCATCAGCATCGAAGTCATGCCGATTGCTTTGTCATACCTGCCAAACAACACTCCATTCAATAATTTTTTACGATCTCATTTTATGCCGCTAGTGTAAAAATCATTCGTACTTAGAAGTTATTTCCCACGTACTCCCCCACACCCCCTCCCCCAAACGGGAATGGTGCCGTAGGATTGGAGTACAGCGCATGTTGCTCCATTGTTTAAAAATTATTCTCAGAGTAGACCTAGCAATTATAGACCTGTTAGTTTGACGTCAGTGCTGGGCAAAATAATGGAAAGGATACTTAGATATAATATATATAGCATTTGGATAAACAGGGTCTGATTAGGAACAGTCAACATGGATTTGTGCCTGGAAGGTCATGTTTGACTAATCTTCTTGAATTTTTTGAAGAAGTTACTAGGGAAATTGATGAGGGTAAAGCGGTGGATGTTGTCTATATGGACTTCAGTAAGGCCTTTGACAAGGTTTGGAAGATTGGTTAAGAAGGTTCAATTGTTGGGTATTAATGGTGGAGTAGCAAGATGGATTCAACAGTGGCTGAATGGGATAAACCAGAGAGTAATGGTGGATAACTGTTTGTGAGGTTGGAGGCTGGTGACTAGTGGGGTGCCTCAGGGATCTGTGTTGGGTCCACTGTTACTTGTCATATACATCAATGATCTGGATGCTGGTGTGGTAAATTGGATTAGTAAGTAGGCAGATGATGCTAAGATAGGTGGTGTTGTGGATAATGAAGTAGATTTTCAAAGGAGTGGGCTGAAAGATAGCAGATGCAGTTTAATGCTGATAATTGTGAGGTGCTACATCTTGGCAGGACAAATCAAAATAGGACGTACACTGTAAATGGTAGCGAATTGAGGAATGCAGTTGAACAGAGGGATCTGGGAACAACTGTGCATAGTTCCCTGAAGGTGGAATCTCATGTAGATAGGGTGGTAAAGAAAGCTTTTGGTATGCTAGTCTTTATAAATCAGAGCATTAAGTATAGAAGTTGGGATGTAATGTTAAAATTGTACAAAGCATTGGTGAGGCCAATTCTGGAGTATGGTGCGCAATTTTGGTCTCAAATAATAGGAAAGATGTCAACAAAATAGGGAGAATACAGAGGAGATTTACTAGAATGTTGCCTGGGCTTCAGCAACTAAGTTACAGAGAAAGGTTGAACAAGTTAGGTCTTTATTCTTTGGAGCACAGAAGCTTAAGGGGGGACTTGATAGAGATCTTTGAAATGATGAGATGGATGGACAGAGTTGACGTGGATAAGCTTTTCCCACTGAGTATAGGGAAGATTCAAACACGAGGGCATGATTTGCGAATTAAGGGACAGATGTTTAGGGGTAACATGAGGGGGAACATCTTTACTCAGAGAGTGGTAGCTGTGTGGAATGAGCTTCCAGTGGAAGTGGTGGAGGCAGGTTCGATGTTATCATTTAAAAATACATTGGATTGGTATATGGACAGGAAAGGAATGGAGGGTTATGGTCTGAGTGCAGGTAGATGTGACTAGGGGAGAATAGGTGTTCGGCACGGACTAGAAGGGCCGAGATGGCCTGTTTCCGTGCTGTAATTGTTATATGGTTTTTGCCAATGGTACTTCCAACAAAATAATTTGTCAAGTAACTCGAGCATTGCGTTAGAATAAATCGTGCGACAGTCTGTTCAGGTAACGCATGCAAACAAGTGTCTGTGTTGTCCCTCGAGGATGGAAAGTTGTGGCGCGATCAACACAGGTTACACGACATTATTTGCATAACCGTGCATGGAATGAGGAGACGATCCCGCTAATTTACCCAACGGATTTACCCGCTCCTATATAAGAACTTGTTAAACGAGGTGCCAGTATATGGAGCAGCGGCAATGTTTTGAACACGCCGCCTCTCGCACAAAATGCCATATCTGAGAATTTACGATATAGCGTGCATTTACTATCCATTACTAGCAGTGGTTGGTATTCTTGGTAAGCCGCTGTATCTGGTCTTTCTATTACTTGTGATACTGACCAAACCGTTTATCTGTTGGTCAATTCATCACTCAATTGTATCGTTTCAATTCCAGCTTATAATGGTTGTTTCTGAGTTCTAAACTGTTTCCGCGAATTTCCGAGGTTTTATCAGGCTGCGTGTCTTATGTCTGAAATTGTGTTTTGGAAAGTAACGTTTTTTTCTTGGACCGAATAACTTTCTTTGCTGGCTTTGCAACTATTTAAACCCCCTTCATACACTTTACGGAACCTGGTATATGTCTGGCATAGCACAGCAAAACGTTCCTAAATGCACACCCTTTTGGTCTGCAGGATTCGACTCCAGTTGCAGAGTCGCCGCTGATATTCCGCTTCCAAACCAACTCAATGCGGATAAAGATGCGACGACATTTCCCCGCATCAGCCAAATTCCAGGATTATCCAATCTATTAATTCATGGCAGTGATGCTGAGTTACATAGTACCTTTTATCCGCACTAAAGAGTTTGACTGTAGCCAGTGACGACTTGGCACGAGCACTATCGTTCTGTTGCTGATCAATTTGGATATTCGTCTTTAGACGATCAAATGCACAGATTCGAGAAAACGCTGTCCCGTTGCAGCTCATTGTTACAATTGTTTCCCTGTTTCCAGCAGCACAGCACCGCGGTCCGGATATGTCCGATAGCCTTCGATTTAGCTTTCGATTCGGCAAATTGTCTTTCCAACTCTATCCAGGTGATTACGGCATTACTTTCAAAGGTAACGCTGGGTACCCTTGTTCTCTACATCTCCACCATCCAGTCTGCATCCCACGCCGACCTATATTCTCCAGTTGCCAGTTTGGATGACGGCCGTCGGCCAGAAACATGCAACATAGCAACGTTACACGTGTTCCTTTTACTCATACTGCTGCCTGTGTGACTTGCTAAATCTTTCCCGCCGTTTCCCTTCTTAAATCGCAGCTTTTGTCCCATGGAAGCCTGAGTGATGCTCGCCATTTGTACCGCAGCTGGAAGTTGATCAATATTAGCCGTTTGCTTTCTGGATTGAGTAAGCGTAGACGGCCTGGACGGAAAGCGGCGATTCAAGTCACTGCACTCTGGTGGTACATGACGATAAACTAATTGCAACCTATCGATTTCGCTGATTGAAGGGCAAGTGGAGCCGAATAGCGTAAACCCTGTTGACATTAATTCCGTTTTCCTGTCGCCCCGCAGTTAACGTGACGGCGATTGCGATCCTGTCCCGTGGAAGGTGTGGACTCTCTAAATGCATCACTCGCTACTTGGTGGGAATGGCAGGGGCCGATATCATGGTAGTTGTCCTCGGTGTTATTGTGGAGCAACTTAATGGTATTTATTCCTACGCCCGCTTCCTGCACATAACCCCGATATGTTCTCTAACGACAGTTTTTAAGGTTGCAAGCATGGACTGCTCCGTTTGGCTAACGGTTGCTTTCACCTTCGATCGCTACATCGCGATTTGCTGTCAAAAGCTGAAGGAGAGATACTGTACCGAGAGGGTAGCGACAAGGGTGATAGTAACAGTGGCGGTACTGAGCTGTGTCAGGTGTATTCCGTTTTACTTTGAAGCGGAGCCGTTTATAATCATTGATTCTGTGCCGTGGCTTTGTGTCAAAACTATTGAATACCTCACCTCGCCCCTCTGGAAAGGACACGAGTTGTTTGACAGTCTCCTAACGCCGATAGTACCATTTTGCATAATTCTTCTGTGTAATGGTTTAACTATCCGGCATATAATTGCGGCAAATAGAGTTCGTATGGGACTTCGGAACAAGAGCGAAAATCAAAATGATTCGGAGGTGCAGAACCGGAGAAAATCAATGATTCTGTTGTTCGCTCTTTCAACCAATTTCATATTACTGTGGCTGCCCTATGTCATACAGTCTGTGACTTGGCAAACGGTAAATGGTACCTACACAGACAAATATTTGAATAATCCGATATATGTCTTGCAGCAAAGCGGATCTATGTTACAGTATCTCGGTACTTGCACCAACACATGCATCTATGGACTCACTCAGAGGAAATTCAGAAAGGAGCTGAGAAATGGAGTGACGTATGTGCTTACCATAAACGGGCAGCTGTGTAAATAACGGAAAATGTTCTGATGGCTGCTTTGTTGTTTTAAAAACAAAAATAGTTTCAAGATACTGTGATTTTCCTGAGTATTACATAAACCCGGAGCGGCAGATAGCTGTCACTCATCAGCTTGATGAAGGGCTGGATCAGAATAAACTATTGGAATAAATAGGATCGTGATATTGACAAAGCCTAGTGACATTGCTAACCTTTGAATTCAACGACGGTTCGAGTCGGGAGGCGGTTATGCGAAAAGCTAGAAAGGCGTGCGTGCATGTTGGGAAAATTAGCAACTCCCCTCTCCTCCCCCACCTTTGGAATGTACCTTTGGAGTGTAGGAAGAGAACGGAGCAACCAGAAGAAACCCATGCGGACACGCGGAGAACGCACAAACACCATACAGACAGCACCCGAAGTCAGGATCGAACCCCGATCTCTAGCGCTGCAAAAGAGCAACTCTCCCGTTGCGCCACTGTGATTGTTTGCTTAGATTCCCCTTTGAAATCAGGTTCCACTTTGAATTAATTCGGACAGGTGAAGTTGGTTTGCACATGAATACCGTCATCCAAACGACACATTTTCACTGTCACGGTTATTATATTATGTCCAATTGTTATTAAAGGCAGCACAGTGGAGTACGGTAGAGTTGCTGCCTCACAGCGCCAGGGCCGAGGGTTTCACCCTGACGTCTGCGTGGAGTTTGCACATTATCCATCGTGGGTTTGCTCCAGGCGCTCCGGTCTTCAACCTCCCCCCCCTCACCCCTAACCCTCCCCCCCATCTAAAACACGTGCATATTTGTAGGTTAATTGGCTTCTATAACTTGCCCCAATTGTGTAGGATAGGACTAGTGTACGGGTGTTCATTGGTCGTGCGGACTCGGTGGGTCCAGGCACGCTTTTCCACGCTGTATCTCTCAAGTAAATGAAGCGAAAGTAAACGTAAATATGTTAATTCTCGCCATAGGGCACTTCGCACACAACCAAAAAAGCTGCGAACTGAACCGTTTATCCATTCACCTCCCGATATTCAGTGGACTAATCCAATCTGCTGCGTGAAGCAATAATACACTTATACACGCCACACTTTCCGAGTTGACTGTGCCTGAACCCCTCTATTGGTGGCTCACCAGCTTCAAATGAAGACAGGAAGCAGCATGTGAGGCTGGGAAAGCACATCTCGGACCCGCAAACACTCAGCATATGAGCACCGCAAGGCTGCGTACTCTCTCCTCTCCTCTACTCTCTCTACACCAACGACTGCACCTCCACAGACACCTCTGTCAAGCTTCTCAAGTTTGTGGACGACACAACCTTGATTGGACTGATCCAGGATGGGGTGGAATCTGCCTACAGACAGGAAGTGTCACAGCTGGTGTCCTGGTGCCATCGCAACAACCTGGAGTTCAATGCTCTTAAGGCAGTGGAATTGATTGTATACTTAAGGAGAGCTCCTCCTCCTCTCACCTCGCTCACCATCAACAACACCACAGTCACATCTGTGGAGTCTTTTAAGTTCCTGGAGACCATCATCTCCAAGGACCTTAAGTGGGGGGCTACCATCGCCTTCACAATCAAAAAAGCACAACAAAGGCTGTTCTTCCTACGGCAGCTGAGGAAGCACAATCTGCCACAGGCAATGATGGTCCAATTCTACACGGCCATCGTAGAGTCTGTTCTCACTTTCTCCGTCATGGTCTGGTTTGGCTCAGCCACCAATCTCGACACCCGGAGGCTGCAGCGAATCGTCCGATCAGCAGAGGAGGTTATTGGCTGCAACCTTCCCTCCATTGATGAACTGTACACTGCAAGGGCCAGGAAGCGAGCGCGCAAGATCATCTCTGACCCCTCTCACCATGGCCACAAACTCTTTGAATCACTTCGCTCTGGAAGGCTACTCTGGACTGTCAAAGCTGCCACAGCCAGAATAAAAACAGTTTTTATCCACAAGTAGTTGCTCTACTCAACAGCCAAAAATTTGTAGCCTCCCTTTGATCTGGTATTTTGGTGGTTCACATGCTTGATCAATGGTGTTTTTATCATTAATGGTTTATTATTATTAATAATGTTTCGTGTTTTCTGAGTCATTCGTAACTGTCACTGTATGTCATGTTGTTACTTGTGGGCGGAGCACCAAGGCAAATTCCTTGTATGTGAATACTTGGTCAATAAACTTACTTACTTACTTACTTACATCTGCCACGCTAGTGTCCTACATTCTGTCAGAAGTTTGTGATCTTATATTCGAGAAAAAAAACAATGCAAAAAAAACAGAGGCCCGGGACCGTTGGAGCGAGTGGAGGAGGGTCAGGGCTTTTACCAAAATCCGTAACGTTCCACACTTCATAGGGAGGGTTCTGGTGGAAGCCGCTGATTGGCGGAAGCAGACTAGAGGAAGCAGCTGATTGGGTGCAAACTCAGGTTAGCATTTCTGCTTTCTGGTTAAAGGTACAGTGCTATAGTAAAGGTACAGTGAGCCAAGGGTACAGTGGGCTAAAGGTACAGTGGGCTGAAGGTACAGTGCTTTTTGTTTATATAATAAAGGTGAAGTTTAAAGGGCAAGAGGGAGCAGCTGTTTGTGAGTCAGATACCTGCTGATTTCTCCCAGCAGTTTCTATTGTATTATACTGGTATCGGATCCAGGGTATGACGAGAGAATGACAGTCAGCTCAGTGTACTGTTCTGGATGTCAGATGTGGGAGGTCATGGTGTCGGATGGCCCTCCAGACGTCCACATCTGCACCAGGTGCAGAGAGATGGGACTCCTAAGGGACCGTATTAGGATCCTGGAGCAGCAGCTCGATGACCTCTGTCTGATCAGGGAGAGTGAGGAGGTGATAGAGGGGAGTTATAGGGAGGTGGTCACTCCAAAACCACGGGAGAGGGACATGTGGGTCACGCTAAGGAAGGGCAAGGGGCAGAGGCAGGAACCAGTGAGTACTCCAATGTCGGTACACCTTGCATATAAGTACTCCTGTCTGAGTACGGATGGGGGTGACAGCCTACCCGGGGGTAGCGACAGCGGACGGGGCTCCAGCACAGAGACCGGCCCTGTTGCTCCAAAAGGTAGGGACAAAAAGAAGAGGGCAATTGTAATTGGGGACTCTATTGTTAGGGGTTCGGATAGGCGATTCTGTGGACGCAGTCGGGAGACCAGGATGGTGGTCTGCCTCCCCGGTGCCAAGGTCTCGGACGTGTCTCAACGCATCCAAGATATCCTGAAATCAGAGGGAGAGGAGCCTGAGGTCGTGGTACATATAGGTACAAATGACATAGGTAAAAAAAGGGAAGAGGTCCTGAAGGGAGGATTTAGGGAGTTGGGAGGAGAGTTAAGGAAAAGGACCAAAAAGGTAACAATCTCAGGATTACTGCCTGTACCACGCGACAGTGAGAGTAGGAATGGAGCGAGGTGGAGGATAAATGCGTGGCTGAAAGACTGGTGCAGAGGGCAGGGATTCAAGTTTCTGGATCATTGGGACTTATTTTGGGGAAGGTGGGACCTGTACAGAAAGGATGGGTTGCACTTGAACCCGAGGGGGACCAATATCCTGGCGGGGAAATTTGCAAAGGCCACTGGGGAGACTTTAAACTAGATTGGTTGGGGCGAGGGACTCAAATAGAGAAAGCTAGTAGACAGAATGGGAGGCAGGAAGCAGAAAAGGGAAGCATTCGGACACAAGAGGAGAAAGAAGAAAAGCAAATAAACAGAGTAGAAGAGACGGGGGGTTTCTTAAATGTGCATATTTTAATGCAAGGAGCATTGTAAGAAATGTGGATGAGCTTAGAGTCTGGATAGACCCCTGGAAGTATGATGTTGTGAAACAAGGTTGCAGGAGGGCTGTGATTGGAAACTAAATATTCCAGGATTTCGAAGCTTCAGGTGTGATAGAATTGGAGGGGTAAGAGGTGGAGGTGTTGCATTGCAGGGAAGATATTACAGCAGTGCTTTGGCAGGATAGATTGGAGGGCTCATCTAGGGAGGCTATTTGGGTGGAACTGAGAAGTGGGAAAGGTGTAGCAACACTTATAGGGGTGTATTATAGACCGCCAAATGGGGAACGAGAATTGGAAGAGCAAATATGTAAGGAGATAGCATATATTAGTAGTAAGCACAAGGTAGTGATTATGGGAGATTTCAACTTTCCACACGTAGACTGGGAAACACATTCTGTAAATGGGCTGGATGGTTTGGAGTTTGTAAAATGTGTGCAGGATAGTTTTTTGCAGCAATACATAGCGATACCTACTAGAGGAGGTGCAGTGCTGGACCTCCTGTTAGGAAATGAGACGGGACAGGTGGCGGAGGTATGCGTTTGGGAGCACTTTGGGTCCAGTGATCACAATACCATTAGTATCAATATAATTATGGAGAAGGTCAGAACTGGGCCTAGGGTTGAGATTTTTGATTGGAGAAAGGCTAACTTTGATGAGATGCGAGATGATTTAAAAGGAGTGAACTGGGACATTTTGTTTTATGGGAAAGATGTAGAAGAGAAATGGAGGACATTTAAAGGGGAAATTTTAAGAGTACAGAATCTTTATGTTCCTGTCCGGTTGAAAGGAAACAGTAAAAATTGGAAAGAGCCCTGGTTTTCAAGGGAAATTGGACATCTTGTTCGGAAAAAGAGGAAGATCTACAATAATTATAGGCAGCATGAAGTAAATGAGGTGCTTGTGGAGTATAAGGAATGTAAAAATAATCTTAAGAAAGAAATTAGAAAAGCTAAAAGAAGATATGAGGTTGCTTTGGCAAGTAAGGTGAAAGTACATCCAAAGGGTTTCTACAGCTATATTAATAGCAAAAGGATAATGAGGGATAAAATTGGTCCATTGGAGAGACAGAGTGGGCAGCTATCTGCAGAGCCAAAAAGAAATGGGGGAGATATTGAACAATTCATTTTCTTCGGTATTCACCAAGGAGAAGGATATTGAATTATGTGAGGTAAGGGAAACGAGTAGAGTAGCTATGGATACTATGAGTTTCAAACGACAAGAAGTACTGACACTTTTGAAAAATACAAAACTGGATAAGTCTCCAGGTCCTGACAGGATAGTCCCTAGGACATTGAGGGAAGTTAGTGTAGAAATAGCCGGGGCTATGACAGAAATATTTCAAATGTCATTAGAAAAGGGAATAGTCCCCGAGGATTGGCGTACTGCGCATGTAGTTCCATTGTTGAAAAAGGGTTCTAAGAGTAAACCTAGCAATTAGAGACCTGTTAGTTTGACTTCAGTGGTGGACAAATTAATGGAAAAGATACTTAGAGATAATATATATCAGCATCTGGATAAACAGGGTCTGATTAGGAACAGTCAACATGGATTTGTGCCTGGAAGGTCATGTTTGACTAATCTTCTTGAATGTTTTGAAGAGGTTACTAGGGAAATTGACGAGGGTAAAGCAGTGGATGTTGTTTATATGGACTTTAGTAAGGCCTTTGACAAGGTTCCTCATGGAAGGTTGGTTAAGAAGGTTAAACTGTTGGGTATAAATGCAGGAATAGCAAGATGGATTCAACAGTGGCTGAATGGGAGAAGCCAGAGGGTAATGGTGGATGGCTGTTTGTCGTGTTGGAGGCAGGTGACTAGTGGGGTGCCTCAGGGATCTGTGGTGGGTCCTTTGTTGTTTGTCATGTACGTCAATGATCTGGATGAAGGGGTGGTAAATTGGATCAGTAAGTATGCAGATGATACCAATATAGGGGGTGTTGTGGATAATGAAGAGGATTTCCAAAGTCTACAGCGTGATTTAGGCCATTTGGAAAAATGGGCTGAAAGATGGCAGATGGAGTTTAATGCTGATAAATGTGAGGTGCTACACCTTGGCAGGGCAAATCAAAATAGGACGTACATGGTAAATGGTAGGGAATTGAAGAATACAGTTGAACAGAGGGCTCTGAGAATAACCGTGCATAGTTCCTTGAAGGTGGAATCTCATATAGATAGGGTGGTAAAGAAAGCTTTTGGTATGCTAGCCTTTATAAATCAGAGCATTGAGTATAGAAGCTGGGATGTAATGTTAAAATTGTACAAGGCATTGGTGAGACCCAATTGGAGTATGGTGTACAATGTTGGTCGCCCAATTATAGTAAGGATGTCAACAAAATAGAGAGAGTACAGAGGAGATTTACTAGAATGTTGCCTGTGTTTCAACAACTAAGTTACAGAGAAAGGTTGAATAAGTTAGGTCTTTATTCTCTGGAGCGCAGAAGGTTAAGGGGGAACTTGATAGAGGTCTTTAAAATGATGAGAGGGATAGACAGAGTTGATGTGGACAAGCTTTTTCCTTTGAGAATAGGGAAGATTCAAACAAGAGGACATGACTTCAGAATTAAGGGACAGAAGTTTAGGGGTAACATGAGGGGGAACTTCTTTACTCAGAGAGTGGTAGCGGTGTGGAATGAGCTTCCAGTGGAAGTGGTGGAGGCAGGTTCGTTGGTATCATTTAAAAATAAATTGGATAGGCATATGGATGAGAAGAGAATGGACGGTTATGGTATGAGTGCATGCAGGTGGGACTAATGGAAAAATGTTGTTCGGCACGGACTTGTAGGGCCGAGATGGCCTGTTTCCGTGTTGTAAATGTTATATGGTTATATGGTTTGTATGGCGTTGGCCAACATTCCACAGCACTGAGACCGGTTGCGCAAAATTTAATTCATAATTCCACTTCTGCGCTGAGCTTCTGCCCGTGACAAATCGTATTGTTACAATAAACCCCAACACTTGAGGAACACTTCCTTTTAAAAAGTTGCAAACTGCAGGAGTAAATATTGAATTCTGGAACGAGAGTCATACAGTCACAAGGTTACGGGGACACATAATCAGGGTCATCGGCCTAAATCGGCCATTCCGACCAAGTTGCCTATCTAAGCTGCTCGAATTAATTGCGTTTTGGGCCATATTCTTCCAAATTATTGTATACCATGTACCTGTCCAACTGTATTTTGAAAGTCGTCACTGTACTCGGTCTATTACTTCCTTTGTCTGCCCAAACCATTACCTATTTGTAGAAGTTCCCCGTCAGGTCCTCGCCAAATTGCTCCTTCCCCCACCCCCCTCACATTAATTCTATGCCGTCCACGAATCTAGCTTTGTACTCCACTACTCCGAGACCATTTACGTTATCTATTTTACTCACAGATCAATATTCTTTAAAATTCCATGCCCTTATACCAAATGTCCCAGACCACGCAGTCTCTCCCTCTAATTCCAGCCAGGCGAACTGACCTAACGCAAACTCAAGATCTGGTTGTAACACGATATACAACTCTGGACCAGGCACATGCCGTGAGTAATTAGTCAGGGTGGGCAGTCAGTCGCAATTTTATCATTCTTGAAAACCGCGCTTGCGCAGATTGTTCTCCTCTCCGTCAGTTGTCAGTCGGCTTTAAACAAATCTTTAAAAAAACCGCACCTGCGTCGAAGACGCACCCCCATTTTGAGGTGCGAAATTTTGAAAAAAAAGGCTGGAGAGATATATAATTTCTCACGCTCAAAAAAAATAAAATATAAAAAATAAAAATAAAGAAAGTAACAAGTCAATTTGCCGTAGGCTACCAGATCTCCTTCATTCTGAACGACCGAATGGGTGCGGGGTGACGGCAGGTGGAGAGATGGTGGGAAAAACGGGAGCTTTGCTCGTGAGCTGTCCCCTCACTGTCCGGTTTCCGAGCCAGGTCAAAAATTGGGATAACGAGTATTTCAAAGCTCCGACCGCGGGTCATAGTGAACCAGCCGTCTCTAGTAAGAAGCGGTCTATTTGGGAACCAGAGTGTGTTTGGATCATCTCCGCGCGGGGAGGGGGGGGGGGGGGGGGGGGGGGGGGGGGGGGGGGGGGGGGGGGGTTACATAGTGCCGACCGTAGTGGCTACTGCACCGACCACGGGAGAACACACGAGGAAGATTGACTGCATTTTATTGGGTTCCATCGCAGTGAGAAATGATCAGAAATGGTGGATGTTTATGTTGAAATCATTTGGTGTATGTGTACTTGAACTAAGGAAGAGCTAACGCGGGAGAGTTACAGAGAGTTATCGTAAGTGAGAATTAGTTAGGGAAGCCATGGAAAGTTAGGGGAGTCTAAGGAGTGACGGGAGGAAGGTGAGAGGCCCAGGGAGAGGGGAGAGGTTATGAGAGAGAGAGGGGTTGAGTAACTGTTGGGAGGTATTGAGTAAGTTGTGGCAAGTTTTGGGGAAGCTGCGGGGACATGAAGGGTGGTAGAGAGGGAGGGAGATAGAGAGCAGCTGCTTTGTCTATGCAACTGCAGGTGGAATTAGCAGAATACTATTAGTTCGCCGACTTTGAACCAACTAATAGTTTAACATATTAATATCAGTAAACTATCTAACAAGTCTTATATATTAATGTGAATACAAAATATACACATATTTACTCAGTGTACCAAAATATATCTAAAGGGTCCTGTCCCACCAGCATACGATTGCATGCGTCTAGCGCGACCAAACGGAAGCAGAGTACGCGCGAAGACTTAACAATTATTTCTTTAGACGCAGAAAAAGCATTTGATCAAGTAGAATGGGCCTCTCGCTTTACAGTGTTCGAAAAATTCCAACTATGAGAAAATGTTATCTGATGGATAAAGTTGTTATATAACAATCCGACTGCCAGAATATTGACTAATCAAATTCTGTCACCTAAATTTCAATTATCCAGGGGTGTGTTCTTTCACCAATGCTATTTGCCTTGGCTATAGAACCCTTAGCAGAAATTATAAGAGTACATCCGGGCATTCACGGCTATAATGCTAAACATACTAATAACAAGATTCTGTTAAAGGCAGACGATGTACTTTTATACATCACCAATTCTCAAGTCAGTATCACAAATATATTAAACCTTATAGAACAATTTGGTTCCTTCTCATGGTATAGAATAAACTAGAATAAAAGTGAAGTTATGCCAATAAAAACTCAAGACCCTTCACATCTCCTTTAGAACTGTCACTGAAAATGTTAATACCTTGGCGTCTAAGTGACTAGAAAATATACTTCTCTATTCCACGCAAATTTCCCACCATTAATTACTAAATTAAATGCCCTTATTCAATTTTGGAAAACTCTCCCTATTTCCCTTATAGTTAGAGTAAATACCACAAAGATGATTTCCCTTCCACAACTCCTGTTCCTATTTCAATCAATACCGATTTATCTCCCTAAAAGTTAAAACAAATACTTTACGCTGTTATTACAAATTTTATTTGTAATTATAAAACCCATAGAATTCACAAACGACATTAATGTAAATCTAAAGAAAATGAAGGATTAGCATTCCCCAATTTCCTTTTCTATTACTGGGCGACTAATATTAAAAATGTAATCTACTGGATGGATGATACAAGTCAACAGGTAAACTGGTTAAAAATAGTGAGGGAAGACTGTTCGCCTTTTATTACAGGCGCAATTCTTCTTTCTCCAATACATCTATCCTTTTGCGAAATTTCTCTCTCCTTTTACCAATTGCTAACAATCCCTCGTTTAAACCGTCTACTTTAGATAAGGCATTTGCACAATTGAAACACCCAGGAATCAAAACGCTGGGAGATCTTTACGAGAAGGGGATTTTCCTCTCGTTTCAAGAATTACAAGATAAATATCATTTGAAAGCAAGTAATTGTTTTAGATATCTTCAAATCCGAGGCTATGTGAAAACACACACACAAGACTGTCATTCTATGGGCCCAGATATATTAGACGAATGCGACAATAGACAGGCGGATACAAGTAAGTTAATATCCTACATTTACAATACCCTTTTAACTGCACATATCCCATCTTCTGAAATGCTTAGGCGAGCATGGGAAGATGAATTGGGTTGATTAATCTCAAAGGATAGCTGGGAGGAAAGCCTTTTATACATACATTACTGCTCTCTTAATGTTAGGCACTCCCTGATACAAGTTAAAATACTGCCCAGACTCTACTATTCAAAGTCCAAATTGAACAATATCTTCTCAAATGTCTCTCCTATTTGTGATAATTGTCTCCTCCAACAAGCAACTACAACCGATTCCTTCGCTTCCTATATAAAGTTATAAAACTTCTGGAGGGGAACATTTGATAACTTCTCCAAAATACTTAACTTAAATTGGAACCAGATAATAAATAAAACTGATCATATTAGGTATGTCAGAGGCCTGCTCTAAGCTAACGATATTTCAAAGACGTTTCCTGAATTACGGCCTAATAATGGCGAAAAAATTAATACTCAATTTTGGAAACAGCCAACAGTCCCCACAGTGAAGATGTGGATTACAGATAAGTCCGAGACACTAAATTTGTAAAACATTAGGCTTGTCTTGGCGGGAAAACCAGATCAATTTCTTAAGGCATGGTGGCCTTTTACAGAATTTTTATAACAACAGAATGGTTAAACATAAATTTAAATTTAAATCCGATGCCAGGATGGATGAGGGGGGGGGGGGGGGGGGGGGGGGGGGGGGGGAGTACATTCATGTAGACATGAAGACATTCATCTTTTCTTTTCTTATTTCTTTTCTTTTCTTTTTCTTCTGCAAGGGGTCTTTTTCCTGCTCTTTTCTATTTTGTTTCTTTTTTCTTCATTTTTTCCTTCTTCTTTCTTTGTTTTCCTTTTTCTTCTTTTTTCTTTAAAAATAAAATTTAGGTTATGAGGTTACAAATGAAGCTGTTCAATGATTGTATAATTGTTCTGCCGATCGTCCTATTCTGTACAATTGCTTCTAATAAAAATAAAAATTTAAAAATAACTAATTTATCTACGGCAGTAAATTACTGTGTAAGTCTCATGAACATTAAGAAGAGGTTGATGTTTTATGAATTGAAGTCCATGCAAACTTAAGTACTATGAGATGTTTTTTTTCTGTAGCTTTTGCCCCTCCACTCTTCAGAGCCCCATGCACATTCACACACTAAAGTGTTTTGTGTGGACATGCATTGTAAACACTGTGCCACGTAATGAATACAAATTTGATCATTTACTGACTTGCCATCCCATCTACCTGGACATGCGTACAGGTATATATCCCCATTGATAGGTTGAAATTGTCTTACATAATATTAAACAGATATTACATGTAAAATACTCCCTGACACATTTTATCTTCTATTATTAGGAGGCAGCAGTGTATCCCGGGTTACCATGCCGAGTGCTATCATCACTTCTGCAACATAACAATAAATCGAGCTATAGCAAGGTCTCGAAGGAAGAAAGGTAATGATAGGACTCAAACAACAATTCTTTGCATTTATGGTCATATGTTACTTTGAACAATGAAAATATATATTTGGGGATGTTGATTTATTTTACTTTTCATTCCTTTACCAGGCTGCTGTACATTAAAAATGGCTGGAACAGTTTCCACAAATTCCTAGTCCAAAGGGACACGGCTGCAAAATTGTAGGTGGTGAATTGGACATTGACTGGGCTGATCTGCTTCCAGCCCCAAGCACGTTGCCAGAATTAACACACTGTTCATACAAGAAAACAAGCTGTGAGAAGACAAGTACAGGGAAAGGAAGATGCTCATGTCAATTGCATGGTGTGTCATGTACAGATTTATGTAAGTGTGGTGACTGCAGAAACTCTCTTACTACAAAAGATTTGGAATCTGATGAAGAATATTTAGATGAAGATTAGATGGAATTGAAACCAAAAGATTGGAGAAATAAATGATTGTATAAAGTGTTTTAATGTGCAGTGTTTTACTGTTTATTGTGTCGAATTATTTAAACAATGAATGAATGACATGATTATGGCGTGCTGGTGAATGACAGTGCGACAGTCCACCCACACATTCGTATCAATACATACACACATAAATCCATCCACACCCACATCTATCCACACATACACCCATACATCCACACACATCCATCCATGCACACAAACATCCACACACGTATCCACACACCCATCCACACATATATCCAACATCCATCCACACACACACACACATCCATCCACACACACATACATCCATACATACATCCACACATCCATCCACACACACACACACCCATCCATCCACACACACACACACACACACACATCCTTCCATATGCACACTTCCATGCACGCACACACACACATACATGCACACATACATCCACACACACAAACATTCATCCGCATGCAGACATACATGCAAACATCCATCCAGACATATACACCCACACACACACATCCACACATACATCCATACATACATTTACACATCCATCAACACATCCATCCACACACACACCCATCCATCCACACACACACACACACCCATCCACACATACATCCATACATACACACACACACACATCCATCCACAAACACACACATCCATCCAAAATCAACCATCCACACATCTACTGATACACGTTTAACAGGTACACGCAGCCACACGAACAAACTACAGATACACACAAAATGCAACACTTTGGGGGTTCTTTTAGGTTAAAGGTAATGGCCCTCATTTGCAAAGACACCATGGGGGGGGGGGGGGGGGGTCTCTAATATAAATATAGGCTCATTTCAACTGAAAATAAATACTCATCGAGTAAACATCAGAGCATTCGATTCTTGGTCAGGATGCGACATTTACATCAGAAATAAGAGTTTTTACTCTTACAGGTCTGTCCCCCAGCCTGGCACTGCCCCAGTCACACTATATCCGTGACCCTCACTCTGCACACTGGCGGTCAGTGAGGTTCAGTAAACGGGGGAACCCAGAGGAACTGGCCTCACCCATTAATTAGGCTGGTTCATGAGCCGGTAAAACCAAGATTCAAGATTCAAGATTCAAGATTCAAGATTAAATTTATTTGTCATTTGGACCCCTTGAGGTCCAAACGAAATGACGTTTCTGCAACCATACATTACAAACAAATAGACCCAAGACACAACATCATTTACATAAACATCTATCACCTTACTGTGATGAAAGGCCAAAAAAACTTATCTCTCCACTGCACTCCCCCCCCCATGTCAGAGTCAGAGTTAAAGTCAAAGTCAAAGCCCCCGGCTGGCGATGGCGATTGGCCCGCGGCCATTAAAGCCACGCCGGGTGATGCAATGTCGCACACCGGGCCTTGATGTTAGAGACCCCGGCGTGCGCTTGCAGAGTCCCGCGGCCATTCCAAGCCGCGCGGGGCGGTGCTGTAAGTCCCCGCTCCAGTAGCTCTTCAACCCCGCAACTCGGTCGGGAGAAGTCGCCGTTGCGGGAGCCCTGAAAAGCGGTCTCCCTCCAGGGACCCGCGGGCTCCCGGTGCCGCCGTCCGCCAGACCCGCAGTTGCAGCCTCCGAATCTCCGGAGGTCGGGCCGCAGCAGCGCTCCACCACCGCTCCACCCGCTCTGGACTCGGCCAGCTCCGCGACGGTGAGGTGAGTCGGCGGCACCAGAGCCCCCGGTCTTCCTGTTGGAGGCCGCTCCTCGTTGCAGCCCCAACGACAACAGAGACCCGACAAAGAAAAGGTCGGGTCTCCCGTGCAGGGGAGAGATTTAAAAAGTTTACCCCCTCCCTCCCACCCACCCCCACCCCCCCACCACACATACCCCAACAACAAAAATAACAAAAAACTACATAAAAACATAGACAAAAAATAATAAAAACGCAGACGGGCTGCAGAGGCCGCTGCTGACGAGAGTCGCGCCACCTACCGAGGGGTCTCTGCGGCAGTCTCATTCAAAATACACACTCACAATTATATTAATTATATTATTTTTATATAATATAAATATACATAATTATTTATGATTACAATCATATTCTCAGGTCATATATGTATTTATGGTTTAAATAGACTGCTACGCTGAAATAGGCTCCACGTGGTGTAATATAAGCATTGGACACTAGATGGCGCTTACTTAGTGATCTAATTTTCTAATTAGTTTAATTAATTAATGTGCAATTTGTGGCGCTGACGAGTTATGACTTCGTTCTCAATTGTATTTTATCTAAATATGTGCAACATTTCATGTAGTTCCGAGACATGGGTCACGAAAGTTGATTTCTAGACACATTTTCGATGCTCGGCCCACAGCCTAAGATGTTAAGAGGTCAGAGTGACCTGCTCTCTGTTGGACCTAGTATTGCGACGTCAGATACTGTATTATTGTCGAACTATCGCTCCTTTATTGACAATTGGTAAACCTATTCTAGGAATGCTTAATTGTCGGGGTCAGGGGGAAATGTGACTGAATATCACCTTGGCTCGACGCTTTACGTTTTACCCACTACTCGATTCTCCATTCTCCACTTTGATCCGCTGAAAGTTTCTTCAATCTGGATGGTCTTCGCAGATAACACAAGTCCACATATCAATATCCTCATTATTCTCACCAGGAAATCCACCCATTACGTTCAATCTTTCTTTTCGCTGGTACGCTCGGTAGGAGGAACAGAAGCCCGACATTCTTCTTATTTACGGCTTCAGGCTTCAGGGTACTCGTGTGCAGTTTGATTTCATGAGAGAACAAGCAGACAAATCAGTTCACTTGTATCTTCGTAGGCTGGCAATGATAAACTAATATTAATACCAAGTAAAATATGAGATGAATGTATGTAGATAGACCGTTCATTTTACCACCGTGGAAATCTCAAAGACGAAAGTGATTTAAAGGTGAGGGGAAAGTTTAAAGGAAATGTTTGCGGCTAATATTGTACAGAGAGAGACATTAGTGCCCGTCAGCGACTTCCAGGGGTAACGGTGGAAGTAGATACGAATAAGATGCTTTTCGACAGGCAGATGGATATTCAAGGAATGGAGCAATATGCACCACGTGCAGGCACTTAGTTTAACTTGGCTTCGTGTTCGACACTGACATTTTGTGCCGAAGGGCCTGTTCATGTTTATGCTCTGCTCTTGTTTAGCAAACGCTGCACGTGGTTTGGATGGAAGCTGAGGATGAGGGTGTCTGTAATCTGAATGGGTAGATGTAACATAGGTTGTCACAAATTTTAAGAAGGCCCAGGAAACACCGCAATTGTGAACGTGTGGATAGCTGCGGACAATGTCGTTTAAGTTAGTGCTGCAACTCTGTAATGGAGCTATGTCCTTGATTATAAATATATGATCTGCCGCTCGCACAGGAGGCTTTGACGGCAGGAGGCTTGGAAATAGCCTGATTGATGTTGGTGATATTATGAATGAGATCAGAAGTGCTTATTTAGCAAACAAAGGATGCTCATCCTTACGAGGAAGATACATTACAGAGCAAAACATATTCAGCAACGGAGAAATGTAATTGGTTATGGAACGGTTAGACTTTGGCATTTACAGTCAGAAATGTTTCCGTCAGCGAAGCGGGCCGATATCGAGGATGCGACAAATACATCAGAGGACGTCGAGCGAACGAGTGCGCGAATTCACAGAAACAGGTGTTGATTCCGATCTAATATTATCCCCTTAGTCTGGTTCAGCCAATCAATGAGTCAAACACTGGATTCCAAACACTTTCTTTATTCATATACAACTCCGCGGGTACGGCCTCGGATCTACTCACTCGAGCCCTCAGCCTCAGCAGTCTCGCGTAAACAGAAGAGAAAGAAACAAACGACACGCCCATACATACATACACTTTTTTTACCCCTAAACGGAGGCGGGGACACTAAGGCCGCGAAAATGCAATGGGAGGGTCATCCCCACATGTCAATCACTTCTTACAGACAAGAGATTATATTAAGAGCCACTTACTCTGCTCACCTACAAACAATGTAGACACAAAGACCCACTTAACACACACACTATGACGTGGAAAAGCTTTTCCCACTGAGAGTAGGGAAGATTCAAACAAGGGGACATGACTTGAGAATTAAGGGACTGAAGTTTAGGGGTAACGTGAGGGGGAATTTATTTACTCAGAGAGTGGTAGCTGTGTGGAATGAGCTTCCAGTGAAGGTGGTGGAGGCAGGTTCGTTTTTTATCATTTAAAAATAAATTGGATAGTTATATGGATGGGAAGGGAATGGAGGGTTATGGTCTGAGCGCAGGTATATGGGACTAGGGGAGATTATGTGTTCGGCACGGACTAGAAGGGTCGAGATGGCCTGTTTCCGTGCTGTAATTGTTATATGGTTATATGGTTATATGGTTAAATACAAAATACTCTACACAATCACAGACCTGGGTTTAGCGTCTGTTTACATTAACCCGGACCTGGCGACACCTCGGGCTTCCTTAGAACAGAAACAGTTGGAGCTTCATTACGAATCTGGACTCTCAGCAAAGCTTGACCTTTTTCACATAAACCAATGTAATCAAACCCCTGCATATCTACACTGGTGGTGCAGCAAGACGAATTTAAAGCACCAATGTGTGCACTGACCCCCAAGAACTGAAATGAATAACATTACCGCTAACTCGATATAACTCCAGACACTGGCCGATCATCCACAATGGCCATGTGACACAACCCTTTCATGATGCACCTAGAAGGTAGGACTCATGTTTCCGGCAGCTCAGCGTTAGGGCGCTGTAGCGAGGTTGCCTCGCTTGTGTCAACGCCTCTAAACGATTACTATAGAGTGACGTTTGTTGCCAAAACGCACGAGCAGGACAGATTTCAACCCGCGTAAATAAACAAAAAAGTATGGCACGCCTATGGGCCGAGCTGCCAGAGGAGATCGCAGTGGCAAGCGCTATAACTACAGTTCAGCATCATAGACGGTTGGCCGGAAGGATCTGCTTCCGTGCTCAATGACTCAGTGGTCGAGGCGGTATTTGCAGCCGAAGGGCAGTCGCGCAGAATTGCAAACATAAAATAGTTGGGCTACAGCTGAATGGTTATGTCGAGTTGTGGTTAGAATACTTCTGGATGTGCAAATGTATTAGACAAGTTAGGTATCATGTACACAACTAGGGTGAGGTGCAGGTACAATGAAAATCGTGCTTGCTTCAGCATCACAGGCACAGAGACAACGCCAAACATAAAAGTTACTTTTGAGTCATACATAAATTTTACATAAAATTGTACGCACGACAAATAAAACATTGCGATATACGAAAGAAGACACTCGTGCAAAACACAATCTGCAAGAAAAAAACACAAGTCCGTGACAATGCAAGATAGTTCTCTTGCTGGGATAGGGTTAAGGCTGTGTAGGTCGGTTTGAACTTTGTTGGACAGTTCCAGAACCTTCTTCAGGTCACCGTGGACAAACTCAACCACACTGCACTCATGACAGAGAACAGTCTGACCAAGAGTCCCGAGCTAAAGACTCGCGCATCCGTGTACTTAATGGATTCCGCCTGACCCGCTGAGTTACTCCAACACTTTGTGTTAGAAACATAGAAAATAGGTACAGGAGCAGGCCATTCGGCCCTTCGAGCCTGCACCGCCATTCAATATGATCATGGCTGATCACCCAACTCAGCATCCTGTACCTGCCTTCTCTCCATACCCCTTGATCCCTTTGGCCACAAGGGCCACATCTAACTCCCTCTTAAATATGGCCAATGAACTGGCCTCAACTACATTCTGTGGCAGAGAATTCCACAGATTCCACAGAATTCCACTGTGTGAAAAATGTTTTTCTCATCTCAGTCCTAAAAGACTTCCCCCTTATCCTTAAGCTGTGACCCCTTGTTCAGGACTTCCCCAACATCGGGAACAATCTTCCTGCATCTAGCCTGTCCAACCCCTTAAGAATGTTGTACGTTTCTATAAGACCCCGCCTCAATCTTCTAAATTCTAGCGAGTACAATCCGAGTCTATCCAGCCTTTCTTCATATGAAAGTCCTGACATCCCAGAAATCAGCCCGGTGAACTGGCTCTGTACTCCCTCAATGGCAAGAATGTCATTCCTCAGATTAGTGTTCCAATGCAAGCCCAATGTTCTGGACAATGGAGGATTTCAGGGTAGTAGATGAGTGTCTGAAGGAGGGGTAAGGAGCAGCATGACTGTCGATGTGTGAGATGGTGGGTAACATGGGTGCTCATCGGAGTGAGAGGGCATGGAAAAGAAAGTAATGGGGAGAGGGATAGGGGGTATTACTTTAAATTATAGAATTTAATATTCATGGATAGGAGACGGTTCAATCGGAACATTTTAGAATGATGGAGTAGAGGGGAGAACTTAATACGTAATCCACCTTGCGCGTGGCTTTACTCTGGCAATGGAGGAGCCCCGTGGAGTGGAAATGCTTAGCG
>NC_073410.1:18710226-18732726 GCF_028641065.1 Leucoraja erinaceus | reverse complement strand
ATTGCCCTTCTTAATTTAAATTATCCATTATTGTCATTAATATTTCCACCAAGTGAAAAACTATATTCTGCAAATATTTGGCTCATCATTTATATACTATCAGATCCGGTGGACCGGTTTATATGTAACAGGCAATAGGTGCAGGAGGAAGCCGTTTGGCCCTTCGAGCCAGCACCGACTTCAATGTGATCATGGCTGTTCATCCACAATCAGTGCCACGTTCCTGCCTTCCCTCCATATTCCTTAACTCCGCTATCCCTAAGAGCTCTATCTAACTCTCTCTTGAAAGCATCTAGAGAACCAGCCTCCCCTGCCCCCCCAGGCAGAGAATTCCACACACTCACAACTCTCTGTGTGTAAACGTTTTTCCTCATCTCCGTTTCAAATGGCTTACCACTTATTCTTAAACTATGGCCTCTGGTTCTGGGCGCCCCCTACATTGGGAACATGTTTCTTGCCTCTAGTGTGTCCAAACCCTTAATAATCTTATATGTTTCAATAAGGTCCCCTCTCATCTTTCAAAATTCCAGAGTATACAAGCCCAGCCGCTCCAGTCTATCTACATATGACAGTTCCGCCAATCCCGGGAATTAACCTCGTGAACCTACGGTGCACTCCATCAATAGCAAGAATGTCTTCCTTCCACATGCCAAGGACGTATGATTTTGTTGGTCAATTCGTCTGTGAATTGTCCCTCGTCAGTAGGAAGTAGAACAAAACGCGGGATAAAATAGACCTAGTATGAACGTATGATCGGCGGTCGGCGCGGGCCCGTTTGACCGTCAGGCTTATTTCTATGGTTTGTCTCTAAATTAAAGTAAATCAAATATAATTGACAACGACGCACCAATTCCGGGCCAGTTTAAATCAGATTCAGATTCAGATTCAATTTTTAATTGTCATTGTCAGTGTACAGTACAGAGACAACGAAATGCATTTAGCATCTCCCTGGAAGAGCGACATAGCAAACGATTTGAATAAATAATAATAAGTGTCGGGGAGGGGAAGGGGGGGGGGGGGGGGGGTGGGGGGGGGGGGGAGGGGGGGGGGGGGGGGGGGGTGGGGTGGTGATTGGCAGTCACCGATGTACGTTGTTGAGTAGAGTGACAGCCGCCGGAAAGAAGCTGTTCCTCGACCTGCTGGTTCGGCCACGGAGAGACCTGTAGCGCCTCCCGGATGGTAGGAGGGTAAACAGTCCATGGTTGGGGTGAGAGTAGTCCTTGGCGATGCTGAGCCCCCTCCGCAGACAGCGCTTGCTTTGGACAGACTCAATGGAGGGGAGCGAAGAACCGGTGATGCGTTGGGCAATTTTCACCACCCTCTGCAATGCCTTCCGGTCGGAGACAGAGCAGTTGCCATACCATACTGTGATGCAGTTGTTAAGGATGCTCTCGATGGTGCAGCGGTAGAAGTTCAACAGGATCTGAGGAGACAGATGGACCTTCTTCAGTCTCCTCAGGAAGAAGAGACGCTGATGAGCCTTCTTGATCAGAGTAGAGGTATTGTGGGTCCAAGAGAGGTCATCGGAGATGTTGACTCCCAGGAACCTGAAGCTAGAAACACGTTCCACCTCCGTCCCGTTAATGTGGATGGGGGTGTGCGTGCCGCCTCTGGACTTCCTGAAGTCTACAATGAGCTTCTTGGTCTTCTTGGAGTTAAGGGCCAGGTTGTTGTCAGCGCACCATGCTGCTAAGTGCTGGACCTCCTCCCTGTAGGCCAGCTCATCGTTGTTGCTGATGAGGCCAATCACCGTTGTATCATCTGCATACTTGATGATGGTGTTAGTACCATGTACAGTTGTGCAGTCATAGGTGAAGAGGGAGTAGAGGAGGGGGCTCAGCACACAGCCCTGTGGAACGCCAGTGTTCAGGGTGAAAGTTGAAGAGGTGTGCTTGTCTAACCTCACAGACTGGGGTCTGTTGGTTAGAAATTCCACTATCCAGTTGCAGTGGGAGGGGTCGATGCCCAGGTTACCGAGTTTGGTGATCAGTTTTGATGGTATAATGGTGTTGAATGCTGAGCTGTAATCGATGAACAGCATTCTTACGTAAGTGTCTCTGTTGTCGAGGTGGGAGAGGGCGGAGTGAAGTGCCGTTGAGATGGCATCCTTCGTACTCCTGTTCTTGCGGTAGGCAAACTGATAGGGATCCAGTGTGGGGGGTAGGCAGCTTTTGAGGTGTGCCAGGACCAGCCTCTCGAAGCACTCGGTGATGATGGGGGTAAGTGCAACTGGGCGGAAGTCGTTGAGGCTTGCCGCAGTGGAGTGTTTTGGCACTGGCACGATGAAGGTGGCTTTAAGGCAAGTGGGGACAACTACCTTAAATGTGATTGATGCTTTGGAAGGGAGAATAATGATCGATATACTGGAGTTCCTACAACTCCGAAGACCCCGTGACCTGAGTGTGCGGCCTAGACGGCGTACCTGAGGGGATTTTAATGGGTTGTGCGGATCAGCAGGCTGGTGTAATATTTCAGGAACATGCTAATGCACCCACTACTGCAGGCGGAGGTTCCCATTTGCTTCTGTGGTCCATAGTTCCCAGTTGCTTAATGATGACATATTTCATAACGTTGCCCGAGACGAGAAATGTAATGCAATATAATATAATATAAATGTAATATAATCAATGACGACCACCAGATAGCACAATATACACGGCACTAAAAATGGTGGATAGATTCGTTATGGCGCGAAATTATCCGCTTGGATGGTCTACCCCAATAACTGCTCAGCAGCAGATGCGTTCACATTTCCCAGTCCACATCAATGGTGTGGATGTGCAGTTAATTAGGGAGTACAAATACCTTGGAGTGTACCTGGTCAGTAAACAGGACTCGTCCAGGAAAGCCGAGGCCCTGTACAGGAAGGGACGATACCGGCTGTACATTTTCAGAAGGCTCCGCTCGTTCAACGTCTGTAGTAAAATGCTGCAGATGTTCTCCCAATCGGTGCTACCCAGTGTCATCTTCTTCGCTGCCGTGTGCTGGGGCAGCAGGGCGAAGGCCGCGGACGCCAATAGGATCAACAAACTTATCAGGAAGACTGGCTCTGTCCTGGGGGCGGAGTTGGATTCATGGGAAGTGGTCTTGGGGGGGAGGATGTTCCTCAAACTGCGGTGCATCCTGGGCAATACAGCCTACCCCTTCCACGTCACACTAGTCAACCTGAGAAGTACCTTCAGCAACAGACTGGTTCCACCAAGATTCAGGACACGACGCCACAGGAGATCTTTCTACCCTGTGCCAATCAAACTGAATATCTCCTCCCCCTTCTGTGGTGGGGTACACGGAGACTGACTCCGCTCCCACCGTCCTCCCTAATGTCCTCTCTAATGTCCTCCCTAATATTTGCAAATCCGCAATCCTTTCCACTCGTCACTTTAATTTAATGTTTCATGTATTTTGTGTTTTCATGACTGTTGGCAGATCAATTTCCCTCCTGGGATAAATAAAGTTGTATCGTGTCGCATTATATCGTCGGATACATTCCGTTATGGTCCATCTTCAGAACACAGATAAATACGTCAGCATGCTGTTCATCGACCACAGTTCGGCGCTCGTTTCCCCGACCACGTCATCATTGTGCGCGACGACCTGGGCCTCTGTACTCCCCTTTGTAACTGGATCATTGACGATCTATTTGGCAGACTTTAATCGGTGCACATTGCTAACATCTCTGCCTCACTGACCACATCAGGGCTGCGTGCATAGATCCCTGCTCTGCTCACTCTACAGCTCAGGAAAGCTCTCATTTCATCAGCACATTCGCCAAGGACATTGCTGCTGTTGGCCTAATCACGATCGCTCATACGGCGCAGTACAGTATACAGTAGAATACTTGGTACAGTGACGCTGCAACGACTATCTTTCTGTCAACGTGAACAAAACATGACCCGTTCTCATTGCTACGAGGAGAGGGGGAGTAGGAGAGGGGGGAGAGGAGAGGGGGAGAGGAGGAGAGGGGGGAGGAGAGGGGGGAGAGGAGAGGGGGGAAGGAGGGGGATGACGAGAGAGGGGGGAGAGGAGAGGGGGGGAGGGGGGGGAGAGGAGAGGGGGGAGGAGAGGGGGGAGAGGAGAGGGGGAGGAAAGGAGAGGGGGTGGAGGAGAGGGGGGGAGGAGAGGAAGGGGGGAGAGGAGAGGAGGAGAGGAGGAGGATGGAGAGGAGAGGGGGGGGGGAGGGGGCGAGGGGAGGGAGGGGGAAGAGGAGAGGGGGGGGGTGGGGGGGGGTGGGGTGCAGAGTTCCTTTTTACTTCAACCCAAACCCAAACAACCATTTGCAGGCAGTGCTTTTTTACCTCTAACCATATTTTCATTTTTAAACCAACTTAAGGGTACTCACAGTGCTGTAGACATTTGTCAGTGTCATTCAAAGCTCTGATTGAGGCACACCTCTTGCAGAGACTGGTTGAGGCACACGACTTGCAGAGACTGATTGAGGCACACCACTTCCTGGTTTTATAGTCCCTCCCCCTCCCTCCAGCAGGGGCAGCAGAGAGAATGGGGAATGTTGTAAAAACATTAATATCTCTGTCAATTTTCATCGACGGGAAAAAACCTGGGCACACATGCGGCGGAGGAGGGCAATGAGAGATGTGCCCAAAAATGACGGCCGTAGGTGGCGGCGTACTCTCGGAAACCGCAGCACAGAAAGCCAAAACCGGTCAAGAACAGTTTTAGTAATATAGATAATTTTACTTCGGAGTCACGTGAGTGACTTCGTGAAGAAGCCCGCTCAGGGCGCAGGTGCGGCATTACGCCCAGCAGTGCAACAGCGGCGGCAGCTGGAGTCAGGCTCTCCAGCTGCACTTTAAAACGGACCGTCAGGTAAGTGGACGGTGCGTTGGGACTAACCGGAGGAGAGTTGGCGTTAGTGTTTTGCAGTGCAAAAAATGTCTCAACGCAGGAAGCTCTCCCAAAGAACTGCCCGTGCTCTAACTCCACCAGAGGAGCCAATTCCAGCGGGGCAGCAACCGGCGGCAGCACCGCTCGTTGAGCGGTTTGCAATCCCTGAGACCGAGCCGGACCCAGTCACGCCAGAGCCTGCACGGCGGGCTGGGAAAGCAACCCGGAAAACTAATCGGCCGGTCGACTCCGACGCGTCGGAGGGGGAAATGTCCTCCCCAAAACGGAGGAGAGACAACCGCCTGAGTTGCATTCAGCAGCTCTTGGAGGGGATGGTCTACCGGGAACAGCAGCGCTCTCGGGCAGACAGGACAGGCGCCTCCTCCATAGTGTCGAGTCCGGCACTTCCCTTTGCTACCTCAGATCAAGAACTGGAGGCTAGCATTGGTGACCAGGGCAGGGCTGGTCTGGAAAAGGGGCAGGCGGAAGGAATCGGGAGTATGCAGGGTGTGCAGGAACAGGAACAGCTGCTGGGTGTTGTGGACCGTTTTGTAGCTACCCCGCGGGCTGGAGCACCTCTGGAGCCGAGGATGGCGGCTAGCATAAACCACCTGTCTAACAAGCCTCTACAGGAGAAGGTGCTCGCCCAAGTACTGGAAGAACACACGGCGCCAGACAACTGCGAGGCTCTTAAGGTCAAGAGCCTCAACAGTCAAATCTGGGGAAATGTGGGGGGGCCCTATACGGGCACAAGAGATAAAGCTACAGCGGATCCTTAGGCTCCTGACGTCGGCCATCACAGCCTTTGCTCGTTGCGTGCAGACTACGGAGATGAGTACACACCAGCAGGATGTGCTGGCGTTGATGTGTACAACTCAGTTTGTTAAACAACCTCCGGAGGGAAAACATAAGACCTGCCCTCAACCCAAAATTTGCTGGCTTGTGCAAAGCTCCAGCTATGGAGGCAGATTCGTTATTATTTGGGAACGACCTCAACAAACAGCTGAAGGATATGGAAGAGGCATCCAAAACCTTCGGCCTCATGAGGGCAGGCCCCGCGACGAGCAAACCAAGAACAATTCTGATACCCAAGCGGCAGCACACCACGGCATCCACCAGTCGACGTCTGGAACATGGGACTGGTGAAAGCTTGGGGCCGCAATATCCCCAAAGACCTTTTTTAGGTCAGGGCCCGCCGCGGACCCCCTGGAAAATGCGCCTCCCCCCAACATCGCCAGCACGTCGACAAGGCAAAGCTCTAAGGAAAAAGAAATCACAAAGTCGTCAATAACCATGGAGGTAGGTGGATCTGGTTCCTACCAGCATACAGAGAATAAGGGTGCCTTACTAACAGGGGGAAGGTTACACTTGTTTAAAGAAGCATGGGGATTGATCACTAATGATAAATATATACTCAATAGCATTGGAGGATATAAAATTGAATTTATTTCAAAAACACCGCCAGTTCAACACCGGCCCGAAAGGGTATTTTTTCTCTCCAAAAAAGAACAACAGGAGGGACAAGCTGAACTGGTGAGACTTATAAACAAAGGGGTCATAGAAAAGACCAAACATGAGCCCTTGGAATTTGTTTCCAACATATTTACAAAAACTAAAAAAGATGGTGGATGTCGCATCATCATTGACTTAACATCCCTAAATAATTTTGTTAAATATATACATTTCAAAATGGAAACATTTGTGACTGCTACACAACTGATTTCCAAAGGATACTATATGGCAAGCATTGATCTCAAAGATGCTTACTATCTGGTACCCATACATAAGGATTATAGCAGATACCTTAAATTTATCTGGATGGGGGAGCTGTGGCAGTATAAAGCACTGCCTAATGGGCTCACGTCAGCCCCAAGATTATTCACTAAAATATTAAAACCAGCCATGGCAACATTAAGGAAACAGAATCATATAGTCATGGCATATTTGGACGACATCCTCATAGTTGGGAAACCTATGGAATTGGCTGTAGCAGCAGTATCAGCTACTAAACAGCTCCTAGAAACACTAGGGTTCGTCTTACATCCAGATAAATCCAAGTTAAATCGATCCACTATAATGGACTACCTGGATTTCACAATTAACTCAGTCCAAATGACTATTACCCTGCCAAGGGAAAAGATGATTGCATTAGTACAATCATGCAATAACTTAAAGATTAACAAAAAAACAACTATTCGACAAGTAGCAGCAGTAATTGGGAAAATGGTAGCAGCATTTCCGGCTATCCAATTTGGACCTTTGCACTATCAAAATTTACAAAGAGCAAAGGTGAAGGCACTAAAACAACATAAAGGTCATTATGACCGAGTCATGATTTTAACCCCTGAAGCAATATCAGAGCTACAGTGGTGGATACAAAATATTTGGCATAGTTGTAGTCCTATTATTATTACTAATGCTACTTTAGTACTCCAAACAGATGCCAGTGCTAAAGGCTGGGGAGCAACTAACTCCATATCCAGCACAGGTGGTAGATGGACTAACTTAGAATCATCATTACTATCTACACTGGGCATTAATTATTTGGAAATGTTGGGCGCCTTTTATGGTTTAAAAGCATATGTAACCAATATGCATCACTTGCATGTTCGATTACATATAGACAATACTACGGTGGTGGCTTACATTAACCATATGGGCGGCATAAAATCTTTATCATGCGACAAATTGGTCAATACGATTTGGCAATGGTGTGTCGAAAGACATATTTGGCTTTCAGGTACCTATCTACCAGGTAAGCTAAACACAGTGGCGGACACCAGGTCACGCAAATTCAATGACAACATCGAATGGATGTTAAATCCTAAAGCATTTGCTAAAATTGTAAAGCAATATGGAAAGCCAGATATCGATTTTTTTGCATCAAGACTAAATCACCAATTAACTACGTATGTCGCTTGGGAACCAGATCCAGAGGCAGCAGCGGTAGATGCCTTCACGCTGGATTGGGGAAAGTTCTTTTTCTATGCCTTTCCTCCCTTCTGCCTCATCAGTCGGGTACTTCGCAAAATCCAGATGGATTCAGCATCTGGAATTTTGGTGGTGCCCGACTGGCCTACACAGCCATGGTTCCCAGTACTCCATGACATGGTGGTGGAATCACCAATGGTGTTTCCCAGTCATCCAGGGTTATTGACTCACCCAGTGTCAGGCATAAGCCATCCATGCCATCAAGACATGAAACTCCTGGGTTGCAGATTCTAAACCGACCCTATCTGGACCTGGGATTATCGCAACAAACCATCACCACCATGTCAGCATCCCTGAGAACATCTACAAAGAGGCAGTACCTAACCAACATCAAGAAATGGGAGAGGTACTGCCAAGAAACAGGGACTTCTTACGAAACAGCCACAGTAGCCAATGTTCTCGAGTTCCTGGCCTACTTACATCACCATGAGGATATGAGCTACAGTGCCATCAACACGGCACGTAGTGCCCTCTCCAATTACCTCAAACCTGCAGGACATCAGCCCATGGGGTCCCATCCGCTGGTGGTCAAACTGATGAGGGGCATATATAACATCAAGCCCCCCAAGCCTAGATATACTCAAATTTGGGACATCAGTGTTGTGCTCACATACCTCCGGGACAGACCACCAGCAAGATCCCTCAGCCTTGAGCAATTAACATTAAAAACGCTCATGCTTATGGCACTAGTATCTGCACAGAGGGTCCAGTCATTACATAAACTTCGACTGGACAGCATGGAAACAACGTCAGACCAGGTAACATTCACTCTACTAGGTCTGATAAAACAAAGCAGGCCAGGAACATCCAACACGCTAGTGGTATTCCGGGCCTACCCACCAGAGCCACGATTGTGTGTGGTGACCCACCTCAAACAGTACATTGACACAACCCATAATATCCGAGGAAGTGAAAGAGCCTTATGGGTCAGCCACAAAAAACCACATGGCCGGGTAACGAGCCAGACCATTTCAAGATGGTTAAAACAGGTATTGGAAGCTGCTGGAATAGACATTAATGTTTACAAATCTCATTCCACCAGGGCAGCATCCACATCAACGGCAGCAAGGATGGATGTGCCTATTGACCTCATCCTGAACAAAGCAGGATGGTCGAGGGAATCCACATTCCGAACGTTCTATGACAAGCCTTTGGTGAAGCCTGATTTATTTGCAGCAAGAATATTAGAAACTGCAAATATTTAATTTAAAGCCCGGGGGAGCTATTTGTTTTTGTTATTGTTAATAAATACCGTTTTGTTTTGAAAACAGATTCATTGGTTGATTACAATAACACTTCCTTCCTCAAGAGCTTTCGGCAGTGAGTGAGTAAAACTGTTACACGGTTTGAAATCACAGAGCTTTGAAATCTTCACGAAGTCACTCACGTGACTCCGAAGTAAAATAGTAAGATTAAACGAGAACTTACCAGTTTGAAGTTTGATCTGTATTTTATGAGGAGTTACGATGAGGGATTACGTGCCCTCCGCTCCCACCCTCATTACATGGATCAAACTGATAATTGATGTCTCTTTGTTCTTTACTATGTTACTTCAAATACGTGTGTCTGTCTGTGATTCCACACCGCTGCTTGGAAGCATGCCGCACCTGCGCCCTGAGCGGGTTTCTTCACGTAATCCCTCATCGTAACTCCTCATAAAATACAGATCAAACTTCAAACTGGTAAGTTCTCGTTTAATCTTACTATTATGCCTTATTTATGTTTGGTGCGTTGGCTGAGTGCGTGGTTGTGCTGTTGTAAGCAAGATGGTCATAGTAGTTATACTTCTCAGTTCTTGTGTGTATGAGATAATAAACTAACCTTGACTGGAGAATTTGTCACCTTTGAGCAGCAGTTTCTACCTTTACCCACTCTTCCCCATCTGGTACTTCCTATCTTTCTTTCTACTTCTCTTTCCTTATTTATCATCCACCTGTCTCCGAAACCCGACTCCACATTCACCCTTCGCCATCTGCTCCAATAACTCATCATACTTTACTCCTCCGATGCATATTGGTCGCATCCTGGGCCCAGTCTTATTTCTCTCCTCTCTATCTGTAGAAAATAAAGATATCATTAGAACATAAAGTGGGGCGCCGCACGATGGCAGCCTCGCCAATAGTCTGTCTGTCTTTCAGTTTTTTGTGTTATTTTTAGTTTGTTTTAAAAGTTTGTGTTAATGTTCTCTGGTTTGTTTTATGTGGGGGTGGGGGAGGGGCCGGGGGAAACTTATTTTCAATATTTTACCTTACCGGAGATGCGATTGCTTTTCGCACCGTATCTCCGGTCGCTCTGCGGCCTAAAATCATGGAACTGGTGGTCTTGCTCGGGACTGACTTTGAGCCCCACCGCCGGTCGTGGACTTACCATCGGAGCCGATCCCTTGCCTGGGATCGACACTCCAACTGAGGATTTCACCATCGAGGAGCTTGCAGTCTCGGGTAGAGACCGATGCTGGGAAGCTCCAAACGACGCGGAAGGTGTCGACCAGCCCCGACCTGGGGTCCGATCGTCCGGCGCGGGGGAGCTGAGATTCCCCCTCGATGCTGGAGCTTGATCGCCCCGACGCGAGAGCCCAAACGCCGCCGGCTACGGGAGCCAATGGAGCCCCGTCAACGGGAGACTCGATGCCCCCGACCGCGGGAGAACAAAAAGAGGGAAGAGATTGAATTTTTGTTCGCCTTTCATCACAGTGAGGAATGTGGAGGAGTCACTGTGGTGGATGTTTACATTAAACTGTATTTTGTGTGGTCTGTTGCTTGTTATTGGTATTATGGCAAATTAAAGTCCTCGTATGTTGCAAAACGTACTTGGCTAACACAGTATTATCATGATGATTATGATTATAATATGGAACAGTACAGCGCAGGGATTGTCAACATGGATTCAACGGATTAGAAAAGTGTGGAAAAGGTTAAATTGAAAGCGAGCGCAGGAGACGTCAACATAGTCTCAGGAACAAGAAATAGGACAGGTGTTTCAAAAGGGATAGCAGTATTCTGACGCCTTCACGCCCACATTGGTTTGCATACAGCCTGTCACGGCTGGCGACTAGCCAGCAGCCACACGAGAAGGTTCAGCCACAAGAGCTCAATAACAACTCCACGAACAGACGTAGTAATTGGCCTTATTTTTAAGAAGGAACAGCAGATGCGGAAAAATTGAAGGTAGACAACAATGCTGGAGAAACTCAGCGGGTGAGGCAGCATCTATGGAGCGAAGGAAATGGGCGACGTTTCGGGTCGAGACCCCTTTTCAGACTAAGACTGGTTATGATTGGTGAGAATGTAGGTACACGGAGTTTCCAGAATAAACGTGACACGTGGCGTCTGGCTCAGCTAAATGTCGTTTGTCCTTTGCTTTTTGTCGTGGGTCAATACATCCTACAACTGGTGACTCCGTCGCTACATACAACCTGCCACTTAGTCACGAAATGTCACGATAACCATATAACAAATAACCATATAACAATTACAGCACGGAAACAGGCCATCTCGGCCCTACAAGTCCTTGCCGAACAATTATTTCCCCTTAGTCCCACTTGCTTGCACGCATACCATAACCCTCCATTCCCTTCTCATCCATATGCCTTTCCAATTGATTGTTAAATGATACCAACGAACGAGTGCCTCAACCACTTCCACTGGAAGCTCATTCCACACCGCTACCACTCTCTGAGTAAAGAAGTTCCCCCTCATGTTACCCTTAAACGTCTGTCCCTTAATTCCGAAGTCATGTCCTCTTGTTTGAAATAACGATAAACGTGACACCGTATCAGTCGACAAAGTAAAACGTCCGTCACACCTCTTTTTCCAACCAACGCGAGAGCGTGATTTTCAATACAAGAAGCTCGATCTAACTCCTTCAATGTCACGGGCCAACGGGCAAAATGCTGGTTCCCAGCAGCTCGTCTTCCAGAGCAGAACGCATGGGAAGTGGAGGGCGTGCTCCTTAATCCTGAAGAAATTACGCCATACGATGGGCTTAAATCTACTATCTTGGAGCTAATGCAGCCCTCGAAGCAAGCCCGCATTTCGGAGCTGCTGGGAGATGATAATCACGGCGATAGGAGGCCATCACAAGGCGATAAATCCCCAGGACCAGGTAGGCTGCATCACAGAGTACTTAAGGAAGTAGCTCCAGAAATAGTGGATGCATTAGTGATAATGTTTCAAAACTCTTTAGATTCTGGAGTAGTTCCTGAGGATTGGAGGGTAGCTAATGTAACCCCACTTTTTTAAAAGGGAGGGAGAGAGAAAACGGGGAATTACAGACCAATTAGTCTAACATCGGTCGTGGGGAAACTGCTAGAGTATGTTATTAAAGATGAGATAGCAGCACATTTGGAAAGTGGTGAAATCATGGGACAAAGTGATCATTGGATCAGTGGATCAGTGCAACATGGTTGCAGGAGGGCTGCGATTGGAAACTAAATATTTCAGGATTTCGTTGCTTCAGGTGTGATAGAATTGGAGGGGCAAGAGGAGGAGGTGTTGCATTGCTTACCAGGGAAGATATTGCAGCAGTGCTTTGGCAGGATAGATTAGAGGGCTCGTCTAGGGAGGCTATTTGGGTGGAACTGAGAAATGGGAAAGGGGTAGAAACACTTATAGGGGTGTATTATAGACCGCCAAATGGGGAGTGAGAATTGGAAGAGCAAATATGTAAGGAGATTGCAGATATTAGTAGTAAGCACAAGGTAGTGATTGTGGGAGATTTCAATTTTCCACACATAGACGGGGGGAAACACATTCTGTACATGGGCTGGATGGGTTGGAGTTTGTAAAATGAGTGCAGGATAGTTTTTTGCGGCAATACATAGAAGTACCTGCTAGAGAAGGGGCAGCGCTGGACTTCCTGTTAGGAAATGAGACGGGTCAGGTGGCAGAGGTATGCATTGGGGAACAGTTCGGGACCAGTGATCACAATGCCATTAGTTTCAATATAATTATGGAGAGGATCAGAACTGGACCTAGGGTTGAGATTTTTGATTGGAGAAAGGCTAACTTTGATGAGATGCGAAAGGATTTAAAAGGTGTAAATTGGGACAGTTTGTTTTATGGGAAAGATGTGGAAGAGAAATGGAGGACATTTAAATGTGACATTTTAAGAGCACAGAATCTTTATGTCCCTGTTCAGTTGAAAGCAAATAGTAAAAATTGGAAAGAGCCATGGTTTTCAAGGGAAATTGGACACTTGGTTCGGAAAAAGAGAGAGATCTACAATAATTATAGGCAGCATGGAGTAAAGGAGGTGCTTGAGGAGTATAAAGAATGTAAAAATAATCTCAAGAAAGAAATTAGAAAAGCTAAAAGAAGATATGAGGTTGCTTTGGCAAGTAAGGTGAAAGTAAATCCTAAGGCTTTCTACAGCTATATTAATAGCAAAAGAATAACGAGGGATAAAGTTGGTCCATTAGAGAGTCAGAGTGGACAGCTATCTGCAGAGCCAAAAGAGATGGGGGAGATATTGAACAATTTCTTTTCTTCGGTATTCACCAAGGAGAAGGATATTGAATTATTTGAGGTAAGGGAAACAAGTAGAGTAGCTATGGAAACTATGAGATTCAAAGAAGAGGAAGTACTGGCAGTTTTGAGAAATATAAAAGTGGATAAGTTCCAGGTCTGGACAGGATATTCCCTAGGACATTGAGGGAAGTTAGTGTAGAAATAGCAGGGGCTATGACAGAAATATTTCAAATGTCATTAGATACGGGAATAGTGCCGGAGGATTGGCGTACTGCGCATGTTGTTCCATTGTTTAAAAAGGGGTCTAAGAGTAAACCTAGCAATTATAGACCTGTTAGTTTGACGTCAGTGGTGGGCAAATTAATGGAAAGGATACTTAGAGATAATATCATCTGGATAAACAGGGTCTGATTAGGAACAGTCAACATGGATTTGTGCCTGGAAGGTCATGTTTGACTAATCTTCTTGAATTTTTTGAAGAGGTTACTCGGGAAATTGATGAGGGTAAAGCAGTGGATGTTGTATACATGGACTTCACTAAGGCCTTTGACAAGGTTCCTCGTGGAAGGTTGGTTAAGAAGGTTCAATGGTTGGGGATTAATGGAGGAGTAGCAAAATGGATTCAACAGTGGCTGAATGGGAGATGCCAGAGAGTAATGGTGGATGGTTGTTTGTCAGGTTGGAGGTCAGTGACTAGTGGGGTGCCACAGGGATCTGTGTTGGGTCCACTGTTGTTTGTCATGTACATCAGTGATCTGGATGATGGTGTAGTAAATTGGATTAGTAAGTATGCAGATGATACTAAGATAGGTGGGGTTGTGGATATGAAGTAGATTTTCAAAGTCTACAGAGAGATTTATGCCAGTTGGAAGAGTGGGCTGAAAGATGGAAGATGGAGTTTAATGCTGATAAGTGTAAGGTGCTACATCTTGGCAGGACAAATCAAAATAGGGCGTACATGGTAAATGGTAGGGAATTGAAGAATGCGGGTGAACAGAGGGATCTGGGAATAACTGTGCACAGTTCCCTGAAAGTGGAATCTCATGTAGTTAGGGTGGTAAAGAAAGCTTTTGGTGTGCTGGCCTTTATAAATCAGAGCATTGAGTATAGAAGTTGGGATTAATGTTAAAATTGTACAAGGCATTGGTGAGGCCAATTTTGGAGTATGGTGTACAATTTTGATCGCCTAATTATAGGAAGGATGTCAACAAAATAGAGAGAGTACAGAGGAGATTTACTAGAATGTTGCCTGGGTTTCAGCAACTAAGTTACAGAGAAAGGTTGAATATTCTTTGGAGCGCAGAAGGTTAAGGGGGGACTTGATAGAGGTCTTTAAAATGATGAGAGGGATAGACAGAGTTGACGTGGATAAGCGTTTCCCACTGAGAGTAGGGAAGATTCAAACAAGGGGACATGACTTGAGAATTAAGGAACAGAAGTTTAGGAGTAACATGAGGGGGGACTTCTTTACTCAGAGAGTGGTGGCTGTGTGGAATGAGCTTCCAGTGAAGGTGGTGGTGGCAGGTTCGTTTTTATCATTTAAAAATAAATTGGGTAGTTATATGGACGGGAAAGGTATGGAGGGTTATGGTCTGAACGCAGGTGTATGGGGCTATGGGAGAATACGTGTTCAGCACGGACTAGAAGGGTCGAGATGGCCTGTTTCCGTGCTGTAATTGTTATATGGTTATTATATGGTTAAAGTCAGCATGGATTATGAAACGTAAATAACTACACTGGATCTGGATGAGGGAATTGAAGGCAATATCTCCAAGTTTGCGGATGACACTAAGCTGGGGGCAGTGTCAGCTGTTAGGAGGATGCTAGGAGACTGCAAGGTGACTTGGATAGGCTGGGTGAGTGGGTAAATGTTTGGCGGATGCAGTATAATGTGGATAAATGTGAGGTTATCCATTTTGGTGGCAAAAAACGGGAAAGCAGACTAAATGGTGGCCGATTGGGAAAGGGGGAGATGCAGCGAGACCTGGGTGTCATGGTACACCAGTCATTGAAGGTAGGCATGTAGGTGTAGCAGGCAGTAAAGAACGCGAATGGTATGTTAGCTTTCATTGCAAAAGGATTTGAATATAGGAGCAGGAAGGTTCTACTGCAGTTGTACAGGGTCTTGGTGAGACCGCACCTGGAGTATTGCGTACAGTTTTGGTCTCCAAATCTGAGGAAGGATATTATTACCATAGAGGGAGTGCAGAGAAGGTTCACCAGACTGATTCCTGGGATGTCAGGACTGTCTTATGAAGAAAGACTGGATAGACTTGGTTTATACTCTCTAGAATTTAGGAGATTGAGAGGGGATCTTATAGAAACTTACAACATTCTTAAGGGGTTGGACAGGCTAGATGCAGGAAGATTGTTCCCGATGTTAGGGAAGTCCAGGACAAGGGGTCACAGCTTAAGGATAAGGGGGAAATCCTTTAAAACCGAGATGAGAATAACTTTTTTCACACAGAGAGTGTTGAATCTCTGGAACTCTCTGCCACAGACGGTAGTTGAGGCCAGTTCATTGGCTACATTTGAGAGGGAATTAGATGTGGCCCTTGTGGCTAAGGGGATCAGGGGATATGGAGAGAAGGCAGGTACGGGATACTGAGTTGGGTGATCAGCCATGATCATATTGCTTGGCGGTGCAGGCTCGAGGGGCCGAATGGCCTACTCCTGCACCTAATTTCTATGTTTCTATGTTTCTACACATCTGTGAGTCCCCTTAATGTAGTTTGAAAATGTAAATGAAAATATGGATTTATGAAAGTTTCATGTCTGACGAATCTTATAGAATTTTTAGGGGATGTAACTAGTAGAGTGGATAGGGGAGAACCAGTGGATGTGTTATATGTGGACTTTCAGAAGGCTTTCGACAAGGTCCCACATAAGAGATCAGTATACAAACTTAAAGCATACGGTATTGGGGGTTCAGTATTGAAGTGGATAGAGAACTGGCTGACAAACAGGAAGCAAAGAGAAGGAGTAAACGGATCCTTTTCAGAATGGCAGGCAGTGGCTAGTGGGGTACCGCAAGGATCAGTGCTGGACCCCAGCTATCTATATTACTAAAACTCTGATCTTGACCGCTTTTGGCCCACTGTGCCGCGATTTCTAACAGAACACCGCCACCTACGGTCGTCATTTATGACCACCTCGCTCAGAGCCACCCTCCGCCTTAACGGGTGCGAAGGGTTTTTCCCATCGATGACAAATCAGAGAGGTATTAATGTTTTTTCTTAAATCACCATTCTCTCTGCTGCCCCTGCTGGAGGGAGGGGGAGGGGGTTATAAAACCAGGAAGTGGTGTGCCTCACTCAGTCTGCAAGATGAATGAAGCCAAGGGTCACGTTTCTCTGATCTCTGAATAACACTGAACAAATGTCTACACATCTGTGAGTCCCCTTAATGTAGTTTGAAAATGAAAATATGGTTTGATTGAAGTAAAAAGGCACTGCCTGCAAATTTTTGTTTGGGTGCTTTGGCTTGAAGTTGAAAGGCACTACTTACTGCAAATGGTGGCTTTGGTGATATAGCTTGAAGTTGAAAGGCACTACTTACTGCAAATGGTAGCTTGAGTGTTTTGCTTGAAGTTGAAAGGCACAACTTACTGCAAATGGTGGTTTGGGTGCTTTGGCTTGAATTTGAAAGACACTACTTACTGCAAATGGTGGTTTGGGTGCTTTGGCTTGAATTTGAAAGACACTACTTACTGCAAATGGTAGCTTGAGTGTTTTGCTTGAAGTTGAAAGGCACAACTTACTGCAAATGGTGGTTTGGGTGCTTTGGCTTGAATTTGAAAGACACTACTTACTGCAAATGGTGGTTTGGGTGCTTTGGCTTGAATTTGAAAGACACTACTTACTGCAAATGGTGGCTTGGGTGCTTTGGCTTGAAGTTGAATGATTATTTACAGAAAATGGTGGGTTGGATGCTTTGGCTTGAAGTTGAAAGGCACTAACTGCAAATGGTGTCGTGGGTGCTTTAGCTTGAGGTTGAAAAGCACTATTTACTGCAAATGGTGGCTTGGGTGCTTTGGCTTGGAGTTGAATGATTATTTACAGAAAATTGTGGGTTGGATGCTTTGGCTTGAAGTCGAAAGGCACTAACTGCAAATGGTGGCTTGGGTGATTTGGCTTGAAGTTGAAAGGCACTACTTACTGCAAATGGCGGCTTGGGTGCTTTGGCTTGAACTTGAATGGCACTACGTACTGCAAATGGTGACGGGTGGTTTGGGTTGAGGTTGAAAGGCACTACTTACTGCAAATGGTGGCATGAAGTTGAAAGGCACTACTTACTGCAAATGGTGGCTTGGGTGCTTTGGCTTGAAGTTGAAAGGCACTACTTACTGCAAATGGTGGCTTGGGAGCTTTGGTTTAAAGTTGAAAGGCACTACTTACTGCAAATAGAAACATAGAAACATAGAAACATAGAAATTAGGTGCCGGAGTAGGCCATTCGGCCCTTCGAGCCTGCACCGCCATTCAATATGATCAAGGCTGATCATCCAACTCAGTATCCCGTACCGGCCTTCTCTCCATACCTCTCATCCCCTTGGCCACAAGGGCCACATCTAACTCCCTCTTAAATATAGCCAATGAACTGGCCTCAACTACCCTCTGTGGCAGAGAGTTCCAGAGATTCACCACTCTCTGTGTGAAAAAAGTTCTCCTCATCTCGGTTCCAAAGGATTTTCCCCTTATCCTTAAGCTGTGACCCCTTGTCCTGGACTTCCCCAACATCGGGAACAATCTTCCTTCCTCTAGCCTGTCCAACCCCTTAAGAATTTTGTAAGTTTCTATAAGATCCCCTCTCAATATCCTAAATTCTAGAGAGTATAAACCAAGTCTATCCAGTCTTTCTTCATAAGACAGTCCTGACATCCCAGGAATCTGTCTGGTGAACCTTCTCTGCACTCCCTCTATGGCAATAATGTCCTTCCTCAGATTTGGAGACCAAAACTGCACGCAATACTCCAGGTGTGGTCTCACCAAGACCCCGTACAACTGCAGTAGAACCTCCCTGCTCCTATACTCAAATCCTCTTGCTATGAAAGCCAACATACCATTCGCTTTCTTTACTGCCTGCTGCACCTGCATGCCTACCTTCAATGACTGGTGTACCATGACACTCAGGTGTCGCTGCATCTCCCCCTTTCCCAATCGGCCACCATTTAGATAATAATCTGCTTTCCCATTTTTGCCACCGAAATGGATAACCTCACATTTATCCACATTATACTGCATCCGCCAAACATTTGCCCACTCACCCAGCCTATCCAAATCGCCCTGCAGTCTCCTAGCATCCTCCTCACACCTAACACTGCCCCCCAGCTTAGTGTCATCCGCAAACTTGGAGATATTGCCTTCAATTCCCTCATCCAGATCATTAATATATATTGTAAATAGCTGGGGTCCCAGTACTGAGCCTTGCGGTACCTCACTAGCCACTGCCTGCCATTGTGAAAAGGACCCGTTTACTCCTACTCTTTGCTTCCTGTTTGCCAGCCAGTTCTCATTAGAATGCTGGCTTGGATGCTTTGGTTTGAGGTTGAAAGGCACTAACTGCAAATGGTGGCTTGGGTGCTTTGCTTGAAGTCGAAAGGCACTACTTCCTGCAAATGGTGGCTTGGGTGCTTTGGCTTGAAGTTGAAAGGCACTACTTACTGCAAATGGTGGCTTGGGTGCTTTGCTTGAGGTTGAAAGGCGCTACTTACTGCAAATGGTGGCATGATGTTGAACGGCACTACTTAGTGCAAATGGTGGCTTGGGTGCTTTGGCTTGAAGTTGAAAGACATTACTTACTGCAAATGGTGGCATGAAGTTGAAAGGCACTACTTACTGCAAATGGTGGCATGAAGTTTAAAGGCACTGCTTACTGCAAATGGCGGCTTGGGTGCTTTGACTTGAAGTTGAAAGACACTGCTTACTGCAAATGGTGGCATGTAGTTGAAAGACACTACTTACTGCAAATAGTGGCTTGGGTGCTTTGCTTGAAGTTGAAAGGCACTACTTACTGCAAATGATGGCTTGGGTGCTTTGGCTTGTAGTTGAAAGGCACTACTTACTGAAAATGGTGGCTTGGGTGATTTGGCTTGAAGTTGAAAGGCACTTCTTACTGCAAATGGTGGCTTGGGTGCTTTGGCTTGAAGTTGAAAGGCACTACTTACTGCAAACAGTGGCTTGGGTGCTTTGGCTTTAAGTTGAAAGGCACTACTTACTGCAAATGGTGGCTTGGGTACTTTAGCTTGAGGTTGAAATGCACTACTTACTGCAAATTGTGACGGGTGCTTTGACTTGAAGATGAAAGGCACTAACTGCAAATTGTGGCTTGGGTGCGTTGGGTCACCTTACCAGTCTCCAACCTAGCACCGGGCCATATCAGAAGTTACTTAAACAATTTCCACGACTAATATCAAACATTCTGGCATGCATCAAATTCAGACCCGTTGCCCTCCATGTCCGGCAAGAGCGCGCAGGTTACCCTAGATTGCCTCAAAATCACAAAAGCCGAATTTGACCATATGTTGGATCTGGGGGATCAACCACAGGTTTAAGATTTGCTGGGCATCACCTCTTCACATGGTTCCTAAGAAGTCTCCCGGAGATTGGCGACCATGCGGCGACTACCGTTCACTAAACCATCTATTCCAGATGGATACAGCATCCCACATTTCGCGCCCATAGTGTCCATCCACAGTTACAATTACAAACCAATCCAGAATATGGTGTCGCATTGAAGAAGGGTGCCGATCTGAAACGTCATCACCTCGTCGGGATATGCCTGACTCATTGACCTTGTACAACAAGGTTTATTTATCTAGAAATCTAAAACTTTGTCTTTGAGTCAGTTCATTACATTGTCTACTCCATCTACCTCAATTGTGTTGTGGATTGGCATTGATTACGGTTTCGCACGGGTTTGACTTCTTCATTTGTATGAGGTGCTTGAAGAAATAAATAGATTGTAACACATATAAAATGAGCACACGATTTATTTCTGTTTCAATGATATTTAACCGGGGGCATTGCGAGGGTGAAGTGAAGCGGCCGTGGAAGCAAGTTGTAACACTGCACTGGAGGATCAGGAGGCCGGTGAAGTACATTGTAATACTGGTCATTTGATGACAGGGTCAAGAGACCAGACAGGCGAACAACGTCAACAAGAAAACTGTGAAATAATGAAATGATTCTGGGAGCGTGTCAGCCCACAAAGCTCACCGACTTCAAGGTTGTTAACAGACTTGACTTTGAGATTTCGCAAATGAGGTATAGAGCTATTCATAACGCATCTCAAGTGGGATTTAATCTGAATGACGTAATGTTCATTTTCTAATCCGTAATGTGAGCATCAGCCGTGCACAAATCAATTGCTGCGCGCGCGCGCGCGTGTGTGTGTGTGTATGTGTGTGGGGGGGGGGGGGGGGGGGGGGGGGGGGGGGGGGGGGGGGGGGGGGGGGAGGGGGGGGGGGGGTGGCGCATGATATAAATTAATGACCCTGGAGGTGTTTTGCTGCAGCAAGATCACGGGCAGCTCGAAGACTGATCAATTCTCAGCCAACATGATTGCTACATTTTTGCAAGCAAGGAAAATATGTTATATGATCATTGCTGTCATTGGCGTTCCTGGTAAGAACACGATCATATTGAATTCTGCAATTTTTATGAGTGGAGTTTTCTGCTTCCGACGGTGCTGCGATGTGAATATATTAGTGACCATAGTGCAGACATCGGCAGTAAGCGTTGACGTGAGTTTAAATAAATGATTTTATTTTATATTGCATAGAAACATAGAAGCAAAGAAAATAGGAGCAGGAGTAGGCCATTCGGCCCTTCGAGCCTACACCGCCATTGGATATCATCATGCTGATCATCCAACTCAGTATCCCATCCCTGCCTTCTCTCCATACCCCCTGATCCCTTTAGCCACAAGGGACACATCTAACTCCCTCTTAAATATAGTCAATGAACTGGCCTCAACTACCTTCTGTGGCAGAGAATTCCGCAGTTTCACCACTCTCTGTGTAAAAAATGATTTTCTCATCACGGTCCTAAAAGACTTCCCTCTTATCCTTAAACTATGACCCCTAGTTCTGGACTTCCCCAACATCGGGAATAATCTTCCTGCATCTAGCCTGTCCAACCCCTTAAGAATTTTGTAAGTTTCTATAAGATCCCCCCTCAATCTTCTGAATTCCAGCGTGTACAAGCCGAGTCTATCCAGTCTTTCTTGATATGAAAGTCCTGCCATCCCAGGGATCAGTCTGACGAACCTTCTCTGTACTCCCTCTGTGGCAAGAATGTCTTTCCTCAGATTAGAAGACCAAAACTGTACGCAATACTCCAGGTGTGATCTCACCAAGACCCAGTACAACTGCAGTAGAACCACCCTGCTCTTATACTCAAATCCTTTTGCTATGAATGCTAACATGCCATTTGCGTTCTTCACTGCCTGTTGTACCTGCATTCCTACTTTCATATGACTGGTGTACCATGACACCCAGGTCTCGTTGCATCTTCCCTTTTCCTAATCGGCCACCATTCAGATAATTACTTTCCTGTTTTTGCAACCAAAGTGGATAACCTCACATTTATCCACATTATACTGCATCTGCTATGCATTTGCCCACTCACGCAACCTATCCAAGTCACCTTGCAGCCTCCTTTTCCTTTCTGTCTATCCCTCCTGAATATTGAATATCCCTGGATGTTCAGCTCTCAGCCTTGGTCACCCTGGAGCCATGTCTCCGTGATCCCAACTATATCATATTCGTTAATCACTATCTGCACATTCAACTCATCCACCTTATAACGAATGCTCCTTGCATTAAGATACGAAGCCTTCAGACTTGTTTTACAACACTCTTACCCCTTATACAATTATGTTGAAAAGTGGGCCTTTTTGATTTTTGCACTGGATTTGTTTGCCTGCCACTTTTACTTTTCACCTTGCTACATTGCTTCTACCCTCATTTTACACCCCTCCGCTTCTCTGCTGTTGCATATTCTGTTAGTGACGGCAAAAGGACCAGCAGTAGAAACCAGAAAGATAACGATAGTGTATCTTGCAAATTGAGAGTTTTCCAACTGATAGACGGATCAAATATGTATTTCCCCAGGGGTTATTTTAATTTCCAATTACTAATGATACAAGGAGTAAGCTAAGAACCAATGCTGATATATCTGGTAGACACAAAATGGCGG
>NC_073410.1:18510226-18705226 GCF_028641065.1 Leucoraja erinaceus | reverse complement strand
AACCGTCAATGGCAACATGCTATATTAAAATACCCAACTACTCATTTTGTCAAATATGCTCCTTAGATTACCTGTCAAATACTCGCCCTCTATACGGACAAATGCGCTCTGGATTAATCACGTAAAGGACTTGCCTCGAAAGACCGCTCGATAGTCGCGAGTAGCCACAATAAGTTTGTCACTCTTCGCTTTGCATTTCCAGTGAATTTAGTGACGATTGTAATCCTGTCCCGGGGAAAGTGCGGCCTCTCCACCTGCACCACGTGCTACCTGGTGGCCATGGCAGTGGCGGATCTACTGGTCATCATCAGTGACGTAATTCTTTGGCGAGTCAGCTATTATTATTTCCCCGGGACTTTCCTGGACATCACCCCTGTGTGTAGTTCCATCGCTGTCGCAGGATTTGCAGCTGTAAACTGTTCTGTCTGGTTCACCGTCACTTTCACCTTTGATCGATTTGTCGCTATTTGTTGCCGGAAGCTGAAGACAAAATACTGTACCGGAAAAATGGCGACTACTGTCTTGACTACAACAGGTGTTCTGCTTTGCTTAAAAAACGTCCCTTTCTACTTTGCATATCATCCCAGGAAGATGATCGACAATGTACCTTGGGACTGCTTTCGGATGCCCAGGTCCTTTACGGACATCGAGTGGGTTGTGTTTGATTGGCTCAATACCATACTAACGCCATTACTACCCTTCGGTATAATACTTGTGCTTAACGTACTGACAGTCCAACACATTTTAGTGGCTAGCCGAGTCCGTAAGGGGCTCAGAGGTCAGAGTGGCGGGAAGAAATGCAGTGACCCGCAAATGGAAAGCAGGAGGAGGTCAGTGATATTACTTTTTACCATATCCAGCAGTTTCGTCCTTCTCTGGTTTGTGAATGTTGTAGATTTCCTATACTACACCGTTGCCCGGGAAAATCCCCACACATACAACGACTCCAAACGCATCTTCTCGCAGTCCGGAATCATTTTGCGGCTTTTAAGTTCTTGCACAAATACATTTATTTATGGGGTGACTCAGTGCAAGTTCAGAGAACAGTTCCTGAACGTAGTAAAATATCCATTCACCACAACTATTCAATTAATTAGTAAACTCAGCTGCGCACAGCGTCAATACGGATGATGATTCTTCCCATTCATATAAATCTGGTTATCAACAATATATTGTGTCACACAGTTGTAAAGAAACATAATCGCGCAGTATATAAAGAGGCCCATTGGTCCACTTTGCTCTTGCCGATAATTGGGCACCTAGGACAAATCCCTGTTGCCTTCATTTATCCCATAGTCTTCAAAACACTTCCTATCCATATATTGAATATATTTTAAGGAGAGCTCCCCCTTTAGGCGAGCCCCTGGGAATCGTTATTAAACCTCATTTAAGGACCTTAAATGAGGGGCCACCATCGCCTCCTCAGTCAAAAGGGCATAACAGAGGGTGGACTTCCTGCGGCAGCTGAGGAAGCACAATCTGCCACAGGCAACGATGGTCCAATTCTATACGGCCATCGTAGCGTCTGTCCTCACCTTCTCCGTCATGGTCTGGTTTGGCTCAGCCACCAAGCACGACACCTGGTGGCTGCAGCGAATCGTCAAATCAGCAGAGAAGGTTATTGGCTGCAACCTTCTCTCCATTGATGAACTGTACACTTCATGGACCAGGAAGCGAGCGGGCAAGATCATCTCTGATCCAACTCACCCAGGCCACAAACAATTTGAATCACTTCCCTCTGGAAGGCGACTGCGGACTGTCGAAGCTGCCACAGCCAGACACAAAAACAGCTTTTTCTCCACGAGTAGTAGCTCTACTTAATAAGCACAAATCTGTAGCCTCCTTTTGTTCTGGTATCTTATTTAATTCACATGTATAATCGATAATGTTTTATTATTAATGTTTAATGTTTTATGTGTATTCCTAATTGTCGCTGGATGTCATGTTGCCACTTGCGGGCGGAGCACCAAGGCAAATTCCGTGTACATGAATACTTGGTGAATAAACGTATTTATTCATTTAAATAAATAAGTGTTCATTTAAATAAATAAGCTCGTTTCAGGCACGACCCAGTGACATATTGGTTAATGTATTCTTCAACCTTTTCAATTTCATCCCACCGATTCCGTGCCGAACACCATGTTACATTAAAGGTATCTCAGACCGTTACATTAATCTGACTTTCGTTTCAAAGCATCGCCTTCCAACTACCTCCTCGATTCCAACACAGCCACAAAATCGGAGCATTATGATATGGGTAACTCTCATGTCGACTGGCGCATTGCTGCAATATGGGAGGAGCCGCAGGACCCAGTTAAGTCCAGGAAGTCAAAGGGGGAATTAGCAGCAGAGATCAGAATTAAACCCGGGTCGCTATTCTACGATTGACCAGCTTACAGTTCCATAGCGATCAGTATGGGTTTAGTATAAATTGGTGCGTGATGGTTGGTGGGGAATCGGATGCGTGTAGTATGACCGTCCGACGCTAACAAGGCATCAACACAATTAATTTCCCCACTACATACTTTAGTAAAAAATCATTTGTAAGATTTGAAACGAGCAATGAAATATCCGCATAAAAGGCTAAAGAAAAAACACCGTGTCGCAGGGAAGAGAGACATGTAACTTCACGTGGAATGGGACTCTAAAATCTGTCCAGACCGGATATCCTTCTTGAATGAGGAATGTACAACCATCGTCTTGTTGTCAGCAAGTGTTTCTCCTAGTATGGAGGGGGCGTTGCGTCCACGGACACTGGCAGTTACGTTGGAGTTGATTTGGTCAGATTTGTATGAAATGTTGCACAAAAGAGCAAACAAAATCTACGGAAAGCTTGTCGTTGCAATGGTACTGTCTCCCGTGGGAAAGTGCGAATGTGCTTCAAACATCCGCGTCCCGATAATATTGTTGAAGTACAATGTAACAAAGGTCCGCTGTACAATATGTATCCCTCCAAGAATGAAATAAAAGTTAAAAATGTTGGAAAATCTCAGCAGAATGTTCGCTTTGTGAAACCGAACCGCGGTACTGAATAAGGTCGAGCCATAAGAGAATGAGAATTGTGAACAGAAAACACAATCTTGGAGGCACTCGAGCCAGGAAGCATCTGTGGGGAAGAATGGACAAATGAAGTTTCGGGTTGGGATCCATGTTCAAACTGGTGGCGTAAAAGGGAGAATCCAGGGAAAGAGATGGGATAAGCTTTGCGGCAAGGTCTTGCAAGTGATAAGTGGTACATCGACACGTGAGGAAGGTTGATTGGATGGCTGGTGGAGATAGTAACAATGGCAAGATGTGAAATGAAGACACAACACTGACCTGGAATGAAAGAAGAGGAGGAATGGTGCGACGCTGGGGAGGGCCATGTGGGTTGAAGATGACACGTGGAAGGGGAAAGAGAATGTGGTGGTACATGGAAATGTAGAACGCGGTGTAGTGAAGAGAGATTAATAAATCGAGGGGGGAAGGAACACAGTGACGCAGATAATGGGAAAGGTGAGGGCAGGGGGTAGGGTGGAAAATGATAAAGACCAACATTGTTGAAGTTGTGGTCAAACAACTACTAACCTCTGACTCTTGAGATCAAGTTTGTTTTTCATCGAATTATCCAGCGTACTATGGATCGTAAACGACGAACCATCCCGACTGGCACACAGTGTGCATGTTAGCAGGGAAGCCTAATCTTGAGACCAACAAATTGTAGTTCGCACGGCTATAAAGTGCCCGAAGATTGACACGAAATCCGTGAAAGTGTTTTTAACTCATGGAGATTATTTGTTTGTAAAACGTTGAATGCCATTTCCGGTCGTTGTTCAATAAATCTTTTTTAACGCCATCCATGGATCATTGTGATTAGTTCATGCTTTTTATTTTAATTTATGGAAAAATAGAAACATCGAAACAGGGGGAGGCCATTCGGCCCTTCGAGCCAGCACGGCCATTCATTGTGATCATGGCTGATCGTCCCATATCAATAACCCGTGCCTGCCTTCTCCCCATATCCCTTGACTCCATTAGCCCCTAGAGCTCTATCTAACTCTTTCTTAAATCCATCCAGTGACTTGGCCTCCACTGCCCTCTGTGGCAGGGAATTCCATAAATTCACAACTCACACGGGTGAAAACGTTTTTTCTCACCTCAGTCTTAAAATACCTCCCTTTTATTCTAACGGTGGCCCCTGGTTCTTGACTCGCCCCAACATTGGGAACAATTTCCCTGAATCTAGCTTGTCCAGTCGTTTTATAATTTTATATGTTTCTATAAGATACCCGCTCATTCTGCTAAACTCCAGTGAGTACAAGCCTAGTCTTTTCAATCTTTCCTCATATGACAGTCCCTCCATCCCAGGGATCAATCTCGTGAATCTACGCCGCACTGCCTCAATCACAAGGATGTCCTTCCTCAATTACGAGACCAAAACTGTACGAAATACTCCAGATGTAGTCTCACCAGAGCCCCTTACAACTGCAGAAGAAGAGACACAACATGTAAACACGCCCTTCGGCCCACCGTCTCGTCGCCAACCATAGACCAGACATTCACACCTGCTTGATGTTTTCCTGCTTACGCATCCACTCCCTACACACTGAGGATAATTTGCAGGCACCAATTGATCTACAATCCCGCGGCTCCTTGGTTTGTGGGACGAAAGCGGCGCACCTGTGGCAAACCCACACGGTTACAGGGAGAAGGTGCAAACCTCCCACATGCGGCACTCGAGGTCGGACTCGAACCCGGATGGTGTGAAGCATTGCCGATCCTGATGGCGCACCAATGGTTATAACGCGGCAATATAGATTACATATGTCTAGCACTCTCTGACTCTTAGGACCAAGTCTATTTTCAATTCACTTCTTCAACTAACTATGAACGCCACGTGTCTAACCATCCCAATCGGGGTTATTTGTTGTTAATACTTAGAATCCAATTTCCGGTTGATGGTCGTTCAATAAATCTGTAGTGCCGGTCATGACCCATTGTGATTATCCTATTCAGAGATATGGTATGGAAACAGGTTGTTCGACCCACCGACGCCACCTCAACCATCCATCAGCCGTTCACACCTTCTTTGTTATCCCACTTTCGCATCAATCCCATACACTCCATGACAATTTACAGAGGCCAATTAACCCACACACCCGCAGGTCTCGGGGACAAAACCGGAGGAACCCACGCGGTCACATGGAGTACGTGCACACTGCGCACAGACAGCACAGGTCGGGATTGAAGCCGGGTCTCTGGAAGTGCCCTGCCATCTGCGTTACTCTGCCGCCTCAACGCGATGCATTTCAACTCATGGAGTGTTGTGCATATTTCTCGTTCCCGTGTTAGATGGAAACGATGCGGAAACATGGCACACTTGTTTTCCCGGGACTGCAGGGATTAATATAACCATATAACAATTACAGCATGGAAACAGGCCATCTCGGCCCTTCTAGTCCGTGCCGAACACGTATTCTCCCCTAGTGCCGAACACGTATTCTCCCATTCCTTTCCCGTCCATATAAAGTATCCAATTTATTTTTAAATGATAAAATCGAACCTGCCTCCACCACCTTCACTGGAAGCTCATTCCACACAGCTACCACTCTCTGAGTAAAGACGTTCCCCCTCATGTTACCCCTAAACTTATGTCCCTTAATTCTCAAGTCAGTTAGAAAAGTAAGAATATTTTCCTCGGAGTAGGATTTAGTTTAAGGTCGGGAGTCTGAATATACTTTTGTCTTTTAATTTCGTCGGAGCGTCAGGTGCAGGGCCATTACTCTATAGATATATAACACAAAGCACGAGGGGCGTCGACAAGGTGGATACTCGCCATCAATTCCCTAGGCTAGCCAACTACAATAATACAGAACATAAGTGTCAAGTGACATTTAAGGAGTTAACTGCATTCGGCAAGTTCCGGAGACATTCAGAAAAGTATCTGAATCGACAAAGAATAGAAGTACAATTCCATAATGCGGCATATATTGTGCAAATGGGCAAGGCATTAACATGATGGTTCAGCAGGCCTATGTCTGTGGTATGAGACCACTAATTCTGTGATACATACTGTACAGCGTTATCTTCCATAGACTGTCATACCAGTCTCTTTACTTCTGCCATCTTACAAAGTTGTTTGCCTTTTTTGACGATCAGTTTTCTACCGTGTCATTGAATCGTCGTTTATCACTTTTGAAAAATATAAACGTGGATAAGTCTCCAGGTCCTGACAGGATATTCCCTAGGACATTGAGGGAAGTTAGTGTAGTAATAGCCAGGGCTATGACAGAAATATTTCAAATGTCATTAGCAACGGGAATCGTCCACGAGGATTGGCGTACTGCGCATGTTGTTCCATTGTTTAAAAAGGGTTCTATGAGTAAACCTAGCAATTATAGGCCTGTTAGTTTGACTTCAGCGGTGGGCAAATTAATGGCAAAGATACTTAGAGATAATATATATAAGCACCTGGATAAACAGGGTCTGATTAGGAACAGTCAACATGGATTTGTGCCTGGAAGGTCATTTTTGACATCTTGATTTTTTTGAAGAGGTTACTGGGGAAATTGACGAGGGTAAAGCAGTGGATGTTGTCTATATGGACTATAGTAAGGCCTTTGACAAGGTTCCTCATGGAAGGTTGGTTAAGAAGGTTAAACTGTTGGGTATAAATGCAGGAATAGCAAGATGGATTCAACAGTGGCTGAATGGGAGAAGCCAGAGGGTAATGGTGGATGGTTGTTTGTCGGGTTGGAGGCAGGTGACTAGTGGGGTGCCTCAGAGATCGGTGTTGGGTCCTTTGTTGTTTGTCATGTACATCAAAGATCTGGATGAAGGTGTGGTAAACTGGATTAGTAAGTATGCAGATGATACCAAGATAGGGGGTGTTGTGGATAATGCAGAGCATTTCCAAAGTCTACAGAGTGATTTAGGACATTTAGAAGAATGGGCTGAAAGATCGCAGATGGAGTTTAATGCTGATAAATGTGAGGTGCTACACCTTGGCAGGACAAATCAAAATTGGACGTACATGGTAAATGGTAGGGAATTGAAGAATACAGTTGAACAGAGGGATCTGGGAATAACCGTGCATAGTTTCTTGAAGGTGGAATCTCATATAGATAGGATGGTAAAGAAAGCTTTTAGTATGCTAGCCTTTATAAATCAGAGCATTGACTATAGAAGCTGGGATGTAATGTTAAAATTGTACAAGGCATTGGTGAGACCAAATCTGGAGTATTGTGTACAATTTTGGTCGCCCAATTATAGGAAGGATGTCAACAAAATAGAGAGATTACAGAGGAGATTTACTAGAATGTTGCCTGGGTTTCAACAACTAAGTTACAGAGATAGGTTGAATAAGTTAGGTCTTTATTCTCTGGAGCGCCGACTTGATAGAGCTCTTTAAAATGATGAGAGGGAAAGACAGAGTTGATGTGGATCAGCTTTTCCCTTTGAGAATAGGGAAGATTCAAACAAGAGGACATGACTTTAGAATTAAGGGACAGAAGTTTAGGGGTAACATGAGGTGGAACTTCTTTACTCAGAGAGTGGTGGCGGTGTGGAACGAACTTCAAGTGGAAATGGTGGAGGCAGGTTCGTTGGTATCATTTAATAATAAATTGGATAGGCATATGGATGAGAAGGGAATGGAGGGTTATGGTATGAGTGCAGGCAGGTGGGACGAAGGGGAAAAAGTTGTTCGGCACGGACTTGTAGGGCCCAGATGGCCTGTGTCCGTGCTGTAATTGTTATATGGTTATATGGTTAAGAAAACACAGATAAAGAATGCGATGAATCTGGGATCGTGTCAGGACATATGGTTCCAGTTCTTCATGGATAACATGCAATATAACTTTGAAATGTCGTAATTGATGTACATAGCGATTCATAACTCATCCAATAGGCGCAGGAGTAGGCCATTCGGCCCTTCGAGCCTACACCGCCATTCAATATGATCAGGGCTGATCATCCTACTCAGCATCCTGTACCTCCTTTCTCTCCATACCCCCTGATCCCATTAGCCACAAGGGCCACATCTAACTCCCTCTAAATATAGCCAATGAACTGGCCTCAACTACCTTCTGTGGCAGAGAATTCCAGAGATTCGCCACTCTCTGTGTAAAAAATGTTTTTCTCATCTCAGTCCTAAAAGATTTCCCCTTTATCCTTAAACTGTGACCCCTTATTCTGGACTTCCCCAACATCGCGGACAATCTTCCTACATCTAGGCTGTCCAACCCCTTTAGAATTTTGTAAGTTGCTATAAGATCCCCCCTCAATCTTCTAAATTCTCGCGAGTACAAGCCGAATCTATCCTGTCTTTCTTCATATGAAAGTCCTGACATCCCAGTCTGGTGAACCTTCTCTGTACTCCGTCTATGGCAAGAATGTCCTTCCTCAGATTAGGAGACCAAAGGTTTATGCAATACTCTAGGCGTGGTCTCACCAAGACCCTGTACAACTGCAGTAGAACCTCCCTGCTCCTATACACAAATCCTTTTGCTATGAATGCATTTCGCTTTCTTCACTGCCTGCTGCACCAGCATGCCTATTTTCAATGACTGGTGCACCATGACACCCAGGTCTCGTTGCCTCCCCTTTTCCTAATCGGCCACCATTCAGGTAATAGTCGACTTTGCTGTTTTTGCCACCAAAGTGGATAACCTCACATTTATCCACATTATACTGCATCTGCCATGCATTTGCCCACTCAACCAGCCTATACAAGTCACCTCGCAGCCTCCTTGCATCCTCCTAACAGCTAACACTGCCTCCCTCGTGTCATCCGCAAACCTGGAGATGTTGCATTCAATTCCCTCGTCCAAAGTATTAATATTTGTTAATAAAAATGTATCGTTGATTTCAACGTCGAATTCATGTCTAATAATGTTAACACTATTTTTCGCATAATCATCAAGGCAGATGTGATGCATGGACTCGTTTCCACGGCATTAAATCACATAGCTTTAAAATCGCCACGTAATCACTCACGTGACTCCGAAGTAAAATAGTAAGATTAAACGAGAACTTACCAGTTCGAAGTTTGATCGTTATTTTGTGAGGAGTACGTTGAGGCAATACGTGCCCTCCGCTCCCTCCCTTGATCATATGCTCAACTGGTATCTTCTTCTCTAATCTTACTATGTTGAGTCATTATAGTTATCTGTGATTTCACACCGCTGCGTTGAAGAATGCCAAGCATGCGTCCTGGCGGGATTCTTCACGTATTCCCTCAACGTACTCCCCATAAAATAACGATCAAACTTCGAACTGGTAAGTTCCCGTTTAATCTTACTGTCAAAGATGTATTTCCCTCGGGTTTATTTATATTTCCAAACACCAGTGCTGTGATGAGGAAGCTAAGAAGCAATACTGATGGATCTGGCGTGTTTCCAAGATAGCAGTAATTCCAAGACGGCAGTAAACCTGCTGGATGTTTGTTCTGTATCAACAAGGAACAATGATTTATATTAATGAAGATAACATTGTAGTATATTCTTCTTATTTCGATGCAGCGATTTCGTTTAATTTACTGAACTTACTTTGAAGGCCGAGTTGAACGCATGTAATTTTAACAACGGGGTGGGAATGCCAAAGATTGAGAACATTGATTTGATGCCAGAAGGGGAAAGTTTAAAAGAGGGGTGCGGGACAAGTATTTTTACACAGAGTGGTCGAGGTCTGGAACGCATTTCCCAGTATTATGGTGGACACAGGTGCCATATCCGCTTTGAATAAACGTTTAATTCGGCTGCGGATTAAGCAGAGAATGCGGGAATATGAATCCCGTGCCGGCCAAACTGATCAGGGTTGCTTGGTACCATATTCGGGCTGACTTCATGAGCCGAACGGTCTGTTGCATTGCTGGAACACATTATGTTTCTTCTTTTAAAACGTAATATACCCGAAATATTCAGCGGGCCAGGCAGCATCTCCGTAAAAATAAATCGGGATCATGTTTAAACCGGGAGGTGAATAAAACCATTCGCTGCTGTTCCATTTATTAATTGATAGTCAGGCGAGGTGGTGGAGGACTCTGGTGAATGGGAGACCGTAACGGGATTTCAATCTAGCAGTGCAACAGTCACACGCCAACTGCTATTGAGGTATCTGCTTCATTTAGGAGCCATTTGCAATGTCGTTCGTACTTAGTCCGATCTCCGTGGCAAGGATTACCCAGTAAAAAAAAATCAAAACTACACGCGCTTTATACCAGGGTGGACGGTGGTGCGGCGCTCAAATGACACATAAATGGCGCGCCGACGGCGGACGGGCGGCGCATGGTTACGGACGTTGATGTACGGTGACGCATAATAAATTAGCATAGGCAATGTTCCTGCGTCACCGTGCGTAGCTAAGCGTCACCACGCGCTACACGTACGCCATCAGTATATCCGTGCGCGCAAATGACACGTGACGTAGGTGGCGCGCAAGGATTTTGAGCATTCCAAAATCCTAGGGCGCCGCGAGTTACCGCACGTCACTGCAGACGCCACACGCCTCAACACGACGCGACAACCAATTTTTAGGATATCAAGTAAATGACGCCCAAGTGGGACAGGACCTGTATCCTTCCAGTCACGGTGACGTCGTTGTGCATATGTTCTGCACCCTTTCAATTTCAACGACAATCTTCCTCTCGAAAACTGGCTGATTACCCCCGTGTTTATAATGTGGTAGAACCCCAATGAAAACTCGTGCACTCTCAGTAAGTCTGTGAAATTTCCACAGCGCGGAGGTCGCGGCAACGCCATGACTCCGGAGAATATGGGTAGCAGCTCCATCACTGTGCCCGTCGATGATTTAATGCCGTTTTAGGTATATTGTCACTCGGAATTCAGTGTAATGCCCAAATTATAATTATCTCGTTGCAAAGATGCATGGAATGAAGATTAAACGGAAATGTTGGCATGATTTGTTCTATCGAAAAACAAAACTACTAATATTCAAGATGGAGAAAAAGATAGATGGATAGAGGAAATGAGTATTAACACCACTCCCTGACGAGCTCAATGCGTTTCACGCACGTTTTGATAGGGAGAATACTGATGTGACTTCCCGAGCCCCCATTCGCTGTGATGGTATTTCAGTCTCAATCACAGAGGCCAACGTCAGGAAAGCCTTCAGAGGGGTGAACCCTCGAAAAGTGCCTGGACCTGATGGTCGTGTTCTAAAAACCTGTGCGGACCAACTGACCACAGTTTTTACGGACATTTTCAACCTCTCGCTTCTGATGTCTGAGGTTCCCACCAGCTTCAAAAGGGCATCAATTATACCAGTGACCAAGAAGAGCAAGGTGACGTGCCTCAATGATTATCGACCAGTGGCACTAACGCCGGTAGTGACGAAGTGCTTTGACAGGTTGATCATGGAGTAAATCAACTCCTACGACAAAAACCTGGACCCACTGCAGTTCGCTTACCGCCACAACAGATCAACGGTGGATGCGATCTCGCTGGCCCGCCACTCCGCTCTGGACCACTTGGACAACAAAAACTCATATGCCAGGCTGTTATTCATCGATTACAGATCGGCATTTAACACAATCACCCCCTCTAAGCTGGTTACCAAACTCGCAGAACTGGGTCTGTGCGCATCCCTCTGCAATTGGATCTTCGACTTCCTCATTCACAGACCACAATCTGTTCGTATTGGTGGAAATGTGTCAGCCTCGATAACAATCAGCACGGGAGCACCTCAAGGCTGTGCGCTCAGCCCCCTGCTGTACTCACTGTATACTCATGACTGCGTAGCCGATCACAGTGCGAACCCCATCATCAAGTTAGCTGACGACACCACTATTGTGGGACGTATCACTGATGGGGTGAGTCAGAGTATAGAAGAGAGATCGAGCAACTGTCCATATGGTGCCAGCACAATAACCTGGCCCTCAACACCAGCAAAACCAAGGAACTGATTGTGCACTTTGGAAGGAGTTGGATAGGGACCCACAGCCCCGTTTATATCAACGGATCGATGGTTGAAAGGGTCAAGAGCTTCAAATTCCTGGGTGTGCACATCTCTGAAAATCTCTCATGGTCCGAGAACACTGATGCAATGATTAAGAAAGCACACCACCTTGCTCTTCTACTTCCTGAGAAGATTACGGAGAGTCGGGTTGTCAAGGAGGACTCTCTCTAACTTCTACAGGTGCACAGCAGAGAGCATCATGGCTTGGTTCGGCAACCTGACCGTCCTGGAGAGGAAAAGACTACAAAAAGTAGTAAACACTGCCCAGTCCATCATCGCCCTTACCTTCCTTCCATCGAGGGGATCTACCACAGTCGCTGCCTCAAAAAGGCTGGCAGTATCATCAAAGACCCAAACCATCCTGGCCACACACTCATCTCCCTGCTACTTTCAGGTAGAAGGTACAGGCGCCTGAAGACTGCAACAACCAGGTTCAGGAATAGCTACTTCCCCACAGCCACCAGGCTATCAAAACTGGCTCGGACAAAACTTTGATTATTAATAACCAATTATCTGTTATTTGCACTTTAACATTTTATTTATTCATGTGTGTTTATATTTATATTATGGTATATGAGCACACTGATCTGTTTTGTAGTAAATGCCTATTATGTTCTGTGTGCTGAAGCAAAGCAAAAATTTCATTGTCCTATCAGGGACACATGACAATAAACTCACTTGAACTATCACCCACTATTAAAACAAACTTGCCTCAAACATATATTTTACAGATTGCTCCTCTCACAGTAATGTTATACCAAGTACACTTATATATTCTGACTCTCTAGCCTATCAGTGGCTGTCATAATTGTTTATACTTCGACCAGTTGTACCCACAGACCCATTCCGTGTTTGTCCAAACTCTCCTTGCACCCCATGCCCAGGCAGCATTCTGGTAAACCTCCTCCGTGCCCTCTCCGAAACGTCTATGTTCTGCATGTTATGCGGCGACCAGAACTGCACACAATAATCGAAATCGGGCCCAACTAAAGTTTCATGGAGCTTATTCGTGGTTTCCGGGCATTTTTATTCTACATTCGACCGATGAAAACAAGTACGTCGTAAACCTTCTTTACCCTCGCGATCAACTTGCGTTGCTACATTTACGGAGCTATAGACATGCGCCCCAATATTTAACTAAGTGTCCTGCATTTACTGTGTAGCTGAATTTACTGTGTAGCTTTGATCTCCAATATTGGAACACTACAAGACTGCCTGGATTAAACCCCGTCTACCATACCTTCCTCTGCGATTCCAACTGGTCTTCATCCTGATGAAATGTCGCCAATCTAACTCAGAATCACGAACTACATTAACATGGGATTGTCTGCAAACCCACTGATGAACACATATTCGTTTATGGCACATAATGGTTTATATATGTCACAAACAGCAGACGCAGCAGCATCGATCCTTGCAAACACCACTGGTCTCAGACGTCCAGCACAACCCCGTGCCCCCACTAATTTATTCGTGGCTGTGGAGGACACTAAAATTTCTGACACGACCCCGGGTATCCACACTCTTTTCACTCTCAATGACACCGGTGGACAGATCACACCAGGACCTCGGGTGTCTATTAATTAATCTATTAATCATAGATTCATACAATCGCAGAACAATCATTTTATTCCACGCGCATGCTAACCAAGAACCCCCATCTAAGCTGATCCCATTTGCTCACATTTGGCCCATATCCATCCGTGAACCTGTGCAAATATCTTTAATTGTAATCTCCTGTCAGATCTGTTCGGTCTCGACTCCCGGGACCTGAAGACCTACAGCAAAGACTCCAGGCGTCGCGAGGGCCCGACCAGTGAGGACAATACAATACAATACAATACAATACAAATTTATTATCATTTGAGCCCCAGTGAGACTCAAACGAAATGTTGTTTCCACAGCCATACAAACAAAGACACTGTCTTACAGACATACACATAATTAAATTCACACAAACATCCATCACAGTGAAGCCACTGTGATGGAAGGCAAGTCTTTTCTCTCCCCTGTTCTCCGTGTCTCTCCCGATGTCCAAGCCCCAGGTGGGCGATGATAAGTCCCACGGCCATTTTAGGCCGCGCGGGGCGATTTACAGCCCCGCTCCCGGTCTGAAAGTCACAATGTTGGAGCCCCCGGCGGGCGCTGGAATGTCCCACGGCCATGAAGCCGTGCCGGGTGATGTACGTCCCCGCTCCGGGTCGTTCCAACCCCGTGACACCGGCTGGAGAAGTCGCGTTGCGGGAGCTCCGTGAAGCGGTCTCTCTCTCCTCCCAGACCCGCGAGCTCCCGATGTCCCGGTCCACCGGACCTGCGGCTGCGTTGCTGGAGCCTCCGAGCCCCAGGAGTCGCGTTGCAGCAGCGAGTCACCACCGCTCCCCACGCTCCGAGGCCGGCCAGCCCCGACGATGGTGAGTCCGCAGATCCGCAGCTCCGCAGTCTCCCGAGCCCCCGGGTCGTTCAGGTTGGAGGCCGCTCCACGGTGCTAGGCCCCAACGACAACGGAGACCGACAGGGAAAAGGTCGGGTCTCCCGGACAGGGAAGAGATTTAAATAGTTTCCCCCGCCCCCCACATTTACACATTTAAAAATACTATTAAAAAACAGCAAACACTACATTTAACTAGACAAAAAATAAAAAAAAGACAGACAGGCTGTAGGGGCCGCTGCAACGGGTGAGTCGCGCCGCCAACATCTGGGACGTGCGCCACCGATGAGACCTGCGGCCTACCGATCTCCGAACTACAGGGTCTACCGGCCCTCTCCTTCCCCGGAGCCAACGACCTCACGACTGGACCTCTAATCAACAGGCCCCGACCAACATGTATCACCTCTCCTCAGGCCCGACTACCACAGTAGCTAGGTTAGAACCCGGATCAAAAGCAGCTCCCGACGCCGACTCCGACTCCAGCGATCGGGAGCCGACTTGGACGGGACCCGGCCTACTATCGCGCCGACGCCCCCACTGACTGGAGAGCTCCTCTCCCGTGGCTCCGGACACCCGTAACGAGCGCAGGCACCAACCTTTGCGGCCATTCACAGGTAAAGGCCTGGTCCACTGCATACTTGTCAAGCAATCCGGAGAGGTACAAGAAACATAGAAACATAGAAATTAGGTGCAGGAGTAGGCCATTCGGCCCTTCGAGCCTGCACCGCCATTCAATATGATCATGGCCCGCTATGATTGATGATGCCTAGAAACGATACCGAGCCACACATGAGTCCCAGTATAATCGCTCGGACACACACACAGAATGTGGCAAGGTTTGACTACGATAACTGAATGCAAAGGGAGGTCAGGCAACATCACTGCTGATAGTGTGGCCGTATCTGACACCAGTCGCTCCAGACTCGTGTCCCTCTTCCCAGAGACAAAATGCGGTTAGACCAGCCTTGCTGAGCCTGAACCCACGGAAATTAACTGACCTGGATGAAACCCCTGGTCGTCTCTTTAGAAGCTGCATGGATCAACTACCGAGAGTATTCACGGAAATCATAAATCTCTCCCTACTCTGTTCTGAAAAACCCGCTTGCTTCAAGGATACCACCATCATTGCGGTGCCGAAGAAAAACAATATCTCATGCCTTACCAACTTCCGTCCAGTGACATTGACGTCCATCATCATGGAATGCTTTCAGATGCTAGTTATGCGTCAACCAGCAGCCTTGGCCCACTGCAGTTCACTAACCAGTACAGCTGGTCCACAACTCATGCCATCTCCCTCGCACTACACCTGTTATCTTGGAACACCTGGATAAGAGAGACGCCTACATCAGGCGTCATAGACTGCAACTCTGTCCTCAACACCATTATCTCATCCACACTCATCACCAAACTCATGGAACTTGGAGGCAGCCCTCGGCTCGGCAAGTGGATCGTCGATTTCCTGACCAACATACCCCAATTAAGGAGGATAGGAAACAAATCCTGCTATTCGATAATCCTCTACATTGAGAAGGTGCACCACAAGGATGAGTTCTCAGCCCCTTTCTTTACTCCTTGTATTGTGCAGGAAAGTACAAATCTAATTCAATTTACACATTCACGGACGACACCACCTTTGTGAGCCGGATATCAAATAATGATGAAATGGACTACAGGAAGAAGATGGAGAACCTTGTGACCTGGTGTCGAGAAAACAACATTCTCTCAACGTTAACAAGCAAAGGATATAGTGAACGATTCGAGGAGGCAAAATAAGGTACACATACCCCGGTTTGCATTGTGTAGGAAAGAACTGCAGATGCCGGTTTAAATCGAAGGTATATACAAAATGCTGGAGTAACTCAGCGGGCCATTCAGCATCTCTAAAGATAAGAATTGGTTGGCATTTCGGGTCGAGTCTGAAGTCAGTCAGAAATAATTCAGTCTGAAGAAAGGTCTCGGCCCGAAACGTCACCCATTGCTTCTCTCCAAAGATGATGCCTGTCCCGCTGAGTCACTGCGGCATGTTGTGTCCATTCCCGGATTGCATTGACAGCACCGAAGTAGAGATGGTTGAACATTTCAAATTCAAGGAGTAAATATCACCTACAACTATCCTGGACTTCCCCAACGAAGCAGTGTTCAAGATAGCACACCAACGTCTCTACTTCCTTGGAAGTGTGAGGAAGTTCGGCATGTCCCCATCAACTCTCACCAACATCTCCAGATGCGCCTTGGAAAACATTTTATCGGAATGCATCACATCATGGTTTGGGAACATTCAAGACCGCAAGAAATTGCAGAGAATTATGGACGCAGCACAGACCATCAGGCAAACCAACCATTCTACCATTGACTCTATTTACAATTCACGCTGTCTCGGCAAGGCCTCCAGCAGAGCCAAGAACCAGTCTCATCCTTGCCACTCCCTCTTGTCCTCCCTCCCATCGTGCAAAAGTGATAGAAGTGAGAAAACGCACACCTCCAGATTCAAGGACAGTTACTTTACAGATATTATCAGGCAACTGAAACATTCTACCACCAACTAGCGAGCAGCCCTGAACTAATATCTACCGCATTGCAACCTGCGTGTTACCTTTGATCGGACGTCATCTTGCGCTAAACGTTCTTTATCTTATTCCCTTGATCGTGTATCTGCACACAGTGGATAGCTCGATTATCATCCTGTATTGATTTTCCGCCGACTGGCTAGCACGTAACAAAAGCTTTTCACTGTACCTCGATACAATAAAAAAAAATCAACTCAAACTATATAATTTCTGTACTCTATCCCGCAATGGAGCCTTTCTTCAGCAGGCTGATCCAAACAGGACACGATAAAATCTAAATGTAACGGCAATAAATTCTCATGGAACTGTAATATAAGCTCCCAAATCTATTCATCTATACAGTTCCTGACTGATGAAGGTCAGTGCGCAAAGCATTTTCAGCACCATTTATACATGTGACTCCAATTGCAGGCAGCGATATATTTGTATTTCGATTTACCGCTGGTGAACAACACTCCCCAGAGGCTTGCGAATATTAACGTATTTTGATTTTCCAAAACGCAACACCTAAACGCAACTAAATTAAAACCGTTTGCTACTCTTTGGCACTACTTGCCCAGCTGATATAACCCCCTTGTATTTCACAAATTCCCTGATACAATGTACAAATAAGCTCAGCGCCGATCCCCGCGGCAACTACTAATCACAGGCCTCCAATCTGAACAAAGCCTCCCACCACCACCCTGTGCTTCCTACCATCACATCAACTCCGATTCGGTAGTAAGGAGAGTAAACGCAATGCTAGCATTTATTTCAAGAATGCAACGAGACGAATGTAACGAGAGGAATGTAGCTGAGGCTCTAGGACGCGCAGGCCAGGCAGCATTTGGAGTGTTGTAAGGAATTATGGGCTCCATATCCGAGGAAGGACGTACTGGCTCTGGAGAAGGTCCAGAGGATGTTTACGAGAATTATCCCAGGAATGAGTGGGTTGACATATATATGATGATTGTTTGACGGCGCTGGGCTTTTACTCGCTTGAGTTTAAAAGGACTAGAGGGTACCCCTTTGAAACTTAACGTGCATTGAAAGGCCTGGATATAGTGGATGTGAAGAGGATTTTTCCACTAGTGGGGGAGTATTATAACCCTAGTTCATAGTATAACCCTAATTAAAGGACATTCCTTTAGGTGGGAAATGAGGAGTAATTTCCTTAGTCAGCGGGGAAGAATCTGGAATTCAGTGTGGAGGCCAAGTCAAAACGGTGTGGAGGCCAAGTCAGTGGATATTTGAAAGCCAGAGCTTGATCGAATCTTAATTAGTACGGGCGTAAGGGGTTATGGGGAGAAGGCAGGAAATCGATTCTGGGGATATAGACAAATTAGCCATGACCGGAGTGGACTTGCTGGGCCAAATGGCCTAATTTCGATCCTATCACATGCACATGAATTTATGAACTCTGTAAACAATCAATGAAACGGTAGTTGAGTACTCACTCAACTAAACTAAACTAAATTAAACTAAACTAAACAGCGAGAACAGGGCCAGAGGCATCAAATGTTCGTTACAAATTAACCTGAACGACTAGACATGACTATTTTAAACTCCTCCTGGACACTTTCCAACGCCAGCACATCATTCCTCAGACATGCGGCCTAGAACTGCGCACACAATTCCAAATGTGGCCTCACCCAATGCCTTATGAAGCCTTACATCCCTGCATTTATATACGATTCCGCTTGGAATGAATGCCAGTATTGTGTATCTCTTCCTTACGACCAGCTCAGCCTGCAAGATTTGGCAGTCCCTTTGCACCTCCTATTTCTGAATCCTCTCCCCATTTAGAAATCAGTCTATGCCTTTATTCCTTCTAGCAAATTGCTTGGCCATACACTTTGCTGCTCTGTATTCCAATTACCAATACCTTGACCACTTTCCCTACCTATTCTTAGCTGTATCTTCACTTGTGGACGTATCGCCGATAAACCTGGCCCCAAAGACATCAATTCTATCATCCTGATGTTTAACAAATAACGTGTAAAGTAGCTGACCCAACATGGACCCCTGGGGAACAGCAATTGTCAGCTAAAGCAGACCTGAAAATGCCTATTTATTCCCATTCTTTGCCTTCTGCAAATCAGTCAAGCGTCTATCCATGCACGTACTTTGTTTCTAATACCATGGGGACCTATCTAATTTAACCGTATAACCATATAACAATTACAGCACGGAAACAGGCCATCTCGGCCCTTCAAGTCCGTGCCGAACAATTATTTTCTCGTATTCCCATCTACCTGCACTCAGACCATAATCCTCCATTCCTTTCCCATCCATATACCTATCTAATTTATTTTTAAATTATAAAATCGAACCTGCCTCCACCACTTCACTGGAAGCTCATTCCACACAGCTACCACTCTCTCAGTAAAGAAGTTCCCCCTCATGTTACCCCTAAACTTCTGTCCCTTAATTCTCAAGTCATGTCCTCTTGTTTGAATCTTCCCTACTCTCAATGGGAAAAGCTTGTCCACGTCAACTCTGTCTATCCCTCTCATCATTTTAAAGACCTATATCAAGTCCCCCCTTAACCTTCTGCGCTCCTGAGAATAAAGACCTAACTTATTCAACCTTTCGCTGTAACTTAGTTGTTGAAACCCAGGCCACATTCTAGTAAATCTCCTCTGCACTCTCTCTATTTTGTTGACATCCTTCCTATAATTGGGCGACCAAAATTGTACATCATACTCCAGAGTTGGTCTCACCAATGCCTTGTACAATTTTAACATTCCATCCCTTTTTATACTAAATTCTCTGATTTATAAAGGCTAGCATACCAAAAAGCTTTTATTTACCACCCGATCTACATGAGATTCTACCTTCAGGGAACTATGCACAGTTATTCCTAGATCCTTCTGTTCAACTGCATTCCTCAATTCACTACCATTTACCATGTACGTCCTATTTTGATTTGTCCTGCCAAGATGTAGCACCTCACACTTATCAGCATTAAACTTGCCACAAGTTTAGTAAATTTAGTAGCGTTACCTGTGGCAACTTATGAAAGGCCTTCTGAAAATCTAAGTAAACAGAATCCCGTGACTCTCCTTTGTCTATCCTGTTTGTTATTCACTCAAACAAATGTCACGCCAGATTTCTCCTTATCAGAACTATGCTGACTTCAACGTATTTTGTCATGTGATTGGAAGAACCACGAAACCTCATCCTAAATAATGGATTCCAATATCTTACCAACCACTAAAGGCAGACTAGTTGGTTTACGAGAATGATCTCTAATCTCTAATCTCCTTTCTTTTGCCTCGGTCCCTTCCCAAACAGTAGAGTCAATTCACGATGTGTCAGTCCTGTCGAATCAGTCCTGACACGTGTGATCCCCGAATCATCACTACGAGTGCCTCCATAATCCCGACAGTTACCACTTTTTGCGATGTAATTCTTCTGGTCAACGTGACTTACCACCCTCAGACGCTTCGGCACTCACAGACTGCACTCACTTCTGGCCCTGACACTCGACACTCTGGCACATTACTGGTGCCTTACACTCCGAAGACTGACACAACTAAGGGCATTCAGTTCATCTGCCATTTCTTTGTTAATTAATATTCCCCAACGCACAAAACTTTAATTGATTTAGTTGTCAATTATTTGATTGCAAATAACCAATTGTTTACCGGCAATTTAAACAATCCCAGATATTTCTCAGCAGTCGGGAAAAAATCAAGTACTTAGTATGAAACGAGTAGGCCTGGACTCAAAAATCTGTATTAATCAAACTTCCCCACAGACCCTCCTAATTCTTTCTGTCATTGTTTATCTCTGCACATATGTAACTAATAAATTAATTGCAATTAAATTACAAGAACAATTGCAATGACAATTATACTTCACCACAGTATATCCATCTACCGTCGGTTTCTATTCATTCAAACCTTCTATCGTCCCATACAGCGACCACTATCATCCTCGCTTATTGTTTCGTCTGCTAGTACAGTATGGTCAACATATGCAGGGATTTTACTTCGGAGTCACGTGAGTGACTACGTGAAGAACCCCGCTCAGTGCGCAGGCGCAAAATTACGCCCAGCAGTTGCTACAGCGGCGGCAGCTGGAGTCAGGCTCTCCAGCTGCGCTTTAAAACGGACCGTCAGGTAAGTAGACGGTGCGTTGGGACTTAACCGGAGGAGAGTGGCGTTAGTGTTTTGCAGTGCAAAGATGTCTCGACGCAGAAAGCTCTCACAAAGAACTGCCCGCGCTCTAACTCCACCAGAGGAGCGCCCAATACCAGCGGGGCAGCAACCGGCGGCAGCAGCGCTCGCTGAGCGATTTGCTATCCCTGAGACCGAGCCTGACCCAGTCACGCCAGAGCCTGCACGGCGGACTGGGAAAGCATCCAGAAAAACGAATCGGCCGGTCGACTCCGACTCGTCGGAGGGGGAAATGTCCTCCCCAAAACGGAGGAGAGACAGCCGCCTGAGCTGCATTCAGCAGCTCCTGGAGGAGATGGCCTACCGGGAACAGCAGCGCTCCCGGGCAGACAGGACAGGCACCTCCTCCATAGTGTCGAATCAGGCACTACCCTTTGCTACCTCAGATCAAGAACTAGAGGCTAGCATTGGTGACCAGGGCAGGGCTGGTCTGGATAAGGGGCAGGCGGAAGGAATCGGTAGTATGCATGGGGTGCAGGGACAGGAACAGCTGCTGGGTGTGGTGGACCGCTTTGTAGCAACCCCGCGGGCTGGAGCACCTCTGGAGCCGAGGATGGCGGCTAGTCAACAAGCCTCTACAGGAAAAGGTGCTCGCCCAAGTACTGGAAGAACACACAGCACCAGAGAATTGTGAGGCCCTTAAGGTCAAAAGCCTCAACAGTCAAATCTGGGGAAATGTGGGGGGCCCTATACGGGCACAAGAAATAAAGCTACAGCGGATCTTTAGGCTCCTGATGTCAGCTATCACAGCTTTTGCTCGTTCCGTGGAGACCACGGAGATGCGTACACACCAGCAGGATGTGCTGGCTTTGATGTGTACCACCCAATTTGAATTGAACAACCTCCGGAGGGAAAATATACCTGCCCTCAACCCAAAATTTGCTGGCTTGTGCAAAGCTCCAGCTGCGGAGGCAGATCCGTTACTGTTTGGGAAAGATCTAAATAAACAGCTGAAGGACATGGAAGAGGCATCCAAAACCTTCGGCCTCATGAGGGCAGGCCCCGGGACGAGCAAACCACGAACAACTCTGATACCCAAGCGGCAGCACCCCACGGCATCCACCAGTCGACGTCTGGAATATGGGACTGGTGAAAGCTTGGGGCCGCATTATCCCCAAAGATCTTTTTTAGGACAGGGCCCGCCGCGGACCCCCTTGAAAATGCGCCTCCCCCCAACATCGCCAGCACGTCGACAGAACAAACCTCTAAGAAGAAAGAAAACACAAAGTCGTCAATAACCATGGAGGTAGGTGGATCTGGTTCCTACCAGCATATAGAGAATAAGGGTGCCTTACTAACAGGGGGAAGGTTACACTTGTTTAAAAATGGGGAATGATCATTAATGATAAATATATACTCAATAGCATTGGAGGATATAAAATTCAATTTATTTCAAAAACACCGCCAGTTCAACATTGGCCCGAAAGGGTATTTTCTCCCCCCAAAAAAGAGCAACAGGAGGGACACGCTGAACTGGTGAGACTTATAAATAAAGGGGTCATAGAAAAGACCAAACATGAGCCCTTGGAATTTGTTTCCAACATATTTACAAAATCTAAAAAAGATGGTGGATGTCGCATCATCATTGACTTAACATCCCTAAATAAGTTTGTTAAGTATATATATTTCAAAATGGAAACATTTGTGACTGCTAGACAATTGATTTCCAAAGGATACTATATGGCAAGCATTGACCTCAAAGATGCTTACTATCTGGTACCCATACACCAGGATTATAGCAGATACCTTAAATTTATCTGGATGGGGCAGCTGTGGCAATATAAAGCACTGCCTAATGGGCTCACGTCAGCCCCAAGATTATTCACAAAAATATTAAAACCAGCCATGGCAACATTAAGGAAACAAAAACATATAGTCATGGCATATTTGGACGACATCCTCATAGTGGGGAAAACTATGGGATTGGCTGTAGCAGCAGTATCAGCCACAAAACAGCTCCGAGAAACGCTGGGATTCGTCCTACATCCAGATAAATCCAAGTTAAATCCATCCTCTATCATGGACTGTCTGGGTTTCACAATTAACTCAGTCCAAATGACTATTACCCTGCCAAGGGATAAGATGATTGCATTAGCACAATCATGCAATAACTTAAAAGTTAACAAAAGACCAACTATTCGACAAGTAGCAGCAGTAATTGGTAAAATGGTAGCAGCATTTCCGGCTATCCAATTTGGACCTTTGCATTATCAAAATTTACAAAGAGCAAAGGTGCAGGCACTAAAACAACATAAAGGTCACTATGATCGGGTCATGATGTTACCCACTAAAGCAATTTCAAAGCTACAGTGGTGGATACAAAATATTTGGCATAGTTGTAGTCCTATTATCATTACTAATCCTACTTTAGTTCTTCAAACAGATGCCAGTGCTCAAGGCTGGGGAGTAACTAACTCCATATCCAGCATAGGTGGTAGATGGACTAACTTAGAATTATCATTACCATCTACACTGGGCATTAATTATTTGGAAATGTTGGGCGCCTTTTATGGTTTAAAAGCATATGTATCAGATATGCAGCACTTGCATGTTCGATTACAAATAGACAATACTACGGTGGTGGCTTACATTAACCATATGGGCGGCATAAAATCTTTATCATGCGACAAATTGGTCAATACGATTTGGCAATGGTGTGTCGAAAGACATATTTTGCTTTCAGCTACCTATCTACCAGGTAAGCTAAACACAGTGGCAGACACCAGGCAAATTCAATGACAACATCGAATGGATGTTAAATCCTAAAGCTTTTGCTAAAATTGTCAAGCAATATGGAAAGCCAGATATCGATTTATTTGCATCAAGACTAAATCACCAATTAACTACGTATGTCGCATGGGAACCAGATCCAGAGGCAGCAGCGGTAGATGCCTTCACGCTGGATTGGGGAAAGTTATTTTTCTATGCCTTTCCTCCCTTCTGCCTCATCAATCGGGTACTTCGAAAAATCCAGATGGACTCAGCCTCTGGAGTTTTGGTGGTACCCGACTGGCCTACACAGCCGTGGTTCCCAGTACTTCATGACATGGTGGTGGAATCACCAATGGTGTTTCCCAGTCATCCAGGTCTATTGATTCACCCAGTGACAGGCATAAGCCACCCATGCCTACAAGACATTAAACTCCTGGGTTGCAGATTCTAAACCGACCCTATCTGGACCTGGGATTATCGCAACAAACCATCACCACCATGTCAGCATCCCTGAGAACATCTACAAAGAGGCAGTACCTAACCAACATCAAGAAATGGGAGAAGTACTGCCAAGAAACAGGGACTTCATATGAAACAGCCACAGTAGCCAATGTTCTTGACTTCCTGGCCTACCTACATCATCGCGAGGGTATGAGCTACAGTGCCATCAACACGGCACGTAGTGCCCTCTCCACTTATCTCAAACCTGCAGGACATCAGCCTATCGGATCCCATCCGCTGGTGGTTAAACTGATGAGGGGCATTTATAACATCAAGCCCCCCAAGCCCAGGTATACTCATATTTGGGACATCAGTGTCGTACTGACATACCTCCGGGAAAGGCCACCAGCAAGATCCCTCAGCCTCGAGCAATTAACACTGAAAACGCTCATGCTGATGGCACTAGTATCTGCACAGAGGGTCCAGTCGTTACACAAATTTAGACTGGACAGCATGGAAACTACGCCAGACCAGGTAACATTCACCCTACTAGGTCTGATAAAAACAAAGCAGGCCAGCAACATCCAATGCACTAGTGGTATTCCGAGCCACGGTTGTGTGTGGTGACCCACCTCAAACAGTACATCGGCACAACCCATAATATCCGAGGGAGTGAAAGAGCCTTATGGGTCAGCCACAAAAAACCACATGGCCGGGTAACAAGCCAGACCATTTCAAGATGGCTAAAACAGGTATTGGAAGCTGCTGGGATAGACATTAACCTTTTCAAATCTCATTCCACCAGGGCAGCATCCACATGAACGGCAGCTAGGATGGATGTGCCTATTGACCTCATCCTGAACACAGCAGGATGGTCGAGGGAATCCACATTCCGAACATTCTATAATAAGCCATTGGTGAAGCCTGATTTGTTTGCAGCGAAAATATTAGAAGCTGCAAATATTTAATTTAAACCCGGGGGAGCAATTTTGTTTTTTGTTATTGTTAATAAATACCGTTTTGTTTTTGAAAACAGATTCATTGGTTAATTACGATAACACTTCCTTCCTCAAGAGCTTTCGGCAGTGAGTGAGTAACACTGTTACACGGTTTGAAATCACAGAGCTTTGAAATCTTCACGTAGTCACTCACGTGACTCCGAAATAAAATAGTAAGATTAAACGAGAACTTACCAGTTTGAAGTTTGATCTGTATTTTATGAGGAGTTACGATGAGGGATTACGTGCCCTCCGCTCCCACCCTCATTATATGGATCAAACTGATAAATTGATGTCTCTTTTTCTTTACTATGTTACTTCAAATACTTGTGCCTGTCTGTGATTCCACACCGCTGCTTGGAAGCATGCCGCGCCTGCGCACTGAGCGGGTTCTTCACGTAATCCCTCATCGTAACTCCTCATAATATACAGTAGCAATGTTACAAAATTTTGAGATTTTAAAAATCAAGTGTGCAATTTATCCCATCAGATAAAGCATAACAATAAGTTTAATTCGACACCAAATTCACTTTCATATCTCAAGTATTAAAACAGTTATGGCCATTTTCATACTCGGAGATTAGCATCTTGTTCCCTATTGATTTTCAATGGACATTACAAAAAAGCTGTGATCTTGGATAATCAAAAGCCCATTTCTTAAGGAAAGATTAACATTTTTAAATAGCCTAAGTGTCCAAAGATTATTCACAAATAATTCACAATATAACATGATTTTTATATCTAATTTACATTAATTTATAGGCCAGATGAAAGGAATTTAGTGTTCAATTGCAGGAAATAAATGCCCATTTAAATCGGCTTTCTAGTGGGTTCATGTGGAACGCGCTGGTTTAGAACGTTGACATCGCGCTGGATTAGTGCCCTCAAATGCTGAGAAAAATACTGCGGGATATAAAAAGCCCAAAATGAGCTATTCGCTATAGATAACTTGATGAACAGGGTTATATATATGCCCCATTTAATGTAAAAATAAGGTACATACCTTTAATAGTTTGCTTTATAAAACCCTGGGGCTGCGAGAGGTTGCGGAGTGAACGAGAGCTTTTAAAACTATTATATCTATTATTCGTGGCCTATAAAACTAATAATAGCTTTTGCGACGGGTCTTGCAGCGATTCTCCGTTAATGATTTACTAGGCTGAACGTCTGCGATTGGAACAGCCTAGTAAAAATCGCGTTTTAAACCCGCCCCCTCAAAACAGCGCCAAAATCACACACAAGGGGTGGGGCAGATGCTCAGCCACGATTCAGGTAGGTTTTGTAACATACCTATATACAGATCAAACTTCAAACTGGAAGTTCTCGTTTAATCTTACTATTTCACTTTGCAGGTAACTAATCGTCATCAAAAGCAGTAGCGCCAGCCCTGACTACAGCACCTTGTAATCACACATCTTCCAGTCTGAAAAACAAACTTCCATCAATCTCACCCCCGTTGTGCATTTTTCTGTCACTGCAAAATTTGACTTTCGCACCCAATGGAACTAGGAGTGAATGGGCAATTGAGCGCTGTTGCTATCGCGGTGTTCTTTTGTGATTAATGATTCACGGCAGGATGTTCATTTTAGCCTTACCAGTTTAATAGTTACCTCAAGTTGTCTTTGCGTTATTATACATTCTGACGATGACGATGCTGACGATCCCGCCGGTTGTGATTATTAATAGCAACACATTCTCCAAACAGGCGGAACGTCGAGGTGTACAGCACCGGAAAGATCAGCGCAGGATGGTGAAGATCCTGATCTTGATAGTTGGAATCCTGGCGTTCGTTCGCCACTCCATTGTTGACACGAGTGCAGTAGACAAACCCTTAAGCAGATATCGTAAGTGCACATCATTATATTCGGTTTACAGAACCTTTGCTAGAACGAATTACGAAAAATTATAATTCACAGTGGCAACGGAAAATATTACACCGATATCCAAACCCCATGCCATGCAGGTTAAATCATTTTGAAACACTTACAGGGTTCAAGACGGCCACCAGATTTCAGTACAGTACGTGCCGACCCTGTGGGATGTAGAAGGAAGCATCTTATCCTCCCGACAGTTGAAACATGTTATAAATACCGGTCTGTATATCTCAGTCCTGCACGACCCAAAGGGAAACAACTGAACATCCTTTCACACAAAAGGTCGGCGTTCTTGGTATTAAAATGATGCAGCCGAGCTGTGGCAGAATGCGTTGTAGAATCAAACGCACGGATTATAGAATATGTCAAATGATTCGCGAATGGACGTGGAATAAATTAGCAATCTCATTGTGGACTAGAGATGTGGGGCCAGAGGACTCAAGGTTTTTCTATTTCACCGCTTACTGATACTATTAATACTGCGTATACTCTCCTGTTTTAGGTGAAGTCATTTCTAATTTATCTGGATTTCAGGACGGACGTCGGAATGTGGGGATTTCGGTGGAGTTTGTCAGATAGAAACGTGCCAATCGACTCAATTGCTTCAGACTGGATATTGTTTCGGGAGGCGATGGTGTTGCCAGAACAACTGACTAGTTGGAACCCATCGGAAGATCGGACGGAGGTTCTACATTTCAATCAAGATTCGTAAGAATGAATACGTTTTGTGAACCTGGCGTTCCGTTTATTTGAACCTTATCTCAATAAACTGATAACCCGCGCACTGTTTACTGTCCGAGTTTTATTTACTGTTGGAAAATGCAGGGCTGGGTCGTCGTGGGTGGGCTTCGATCACCACGCCTCGCAGCGTTGAACGGTAATGATAGTTGGTAGTGTATGTAAGGGTCCCCAATGTTGTCCCCTTGCTTAATGTGCAACATTATCGACCGGTGAGCCTGACATTGGTGGTAGGGAAAAATTTGTGTAGGAAACCTGGAAAATGATATTTAGAGGTGGTGGACCGACTAAGGCCAGACTACATTACATGTCGAAGGGAGGTCATGTCTCACGAGGAATACTCTTCAGGTTGTTGGGTATTGTTTACGTGGACCTTAATGTGATACTTGACAAGATAGGCAAATATAGACTATTAGGCTGTGGGCCGACCATCAAAAATGTGTCTAGAAATAGGATTTCGTGACCCAAGTCACCAAACTACATGGAATTTTCACATATTGTGTAATTTTTAAAAATATAAATCCCCCCTGAAACTCGATATGAAGAAGGGGGAGGGGATGGATGGGAGGAAAAAGAGGGGAGAGAGAGAGCGGGGGGAGAGAGAGAGAGAGAGAGAGAGAGAGAGAGAGAGAGAGGAGAGGGGGAGGGAGAGAGGGAGACGGAGAAGAAGGGAGAGGGAGGGGGAGGAGAGGTAGAGAGAGGGGGAGAGGGGGAGAGGGAGAGAGAGAGAGAGAGGGAGGGTGGGAGAGGGGGCAGAGAAGGGGGGGAGGAGAAGGGGAGAGGAGAGGGGAGGAGGGAGGGAGGGGGGGAGGGAGAGGGAGAGGAGGAGGGGGGGGAGGAGGAGAGGAGGGAGAGAGGTGAGCGGGGGAGAGGAGGGGGAGGGGAGGGGAGGGGGAGAGGAGAGGAGGGGGGAGAGAGGAGAGGATGGGGAGATAGGAGAGGAGGGGAGATAGGAGAGTGGAGAGAGAGTGGAGTGGGGGAGAGTGTGAGGGGGGGGGAGAGAGGTGAGGGGGAGAGAGGGGAGAGAGAGAGGAGAGAGTGGTGGGGGGGGAGGAGGAGAGAGAGAGAAAGAGTGCAGCAGGGATCGGGATGGGATAGGGAGAGAGAGAGAGAGTGCATTTTTTTTAATTCAACCCAAACAAAACCATTTGCAGGGCCGTGCTTTTTTACTTCAAACTAACTATATTTTCATTTTCAAACCAAATTAAAGGTTCTCACAGTGCTGTAGACATTTGTTCAGTGTCATTCAGAGCTCAGAGTGACAGAGGCTAATTGACAGAGCTCCAGCTTGCAGAGACTAATTGAGGCATACTACTTCCTGGTTTTATAGTCCCTCCCCCCTGACGCCAGCAGGGGCAGCAGAGAGAATGGGGGTTTAGGCGAGGGCGGGGGAGGGGGATGGAGGGGAGAGAGGGGGGGGAGGGGGAGAGAGGGGGGAGAGGAGAGGGGGGAGGGAGAGAGGGGGGGGGAAGGAGAGGGGGGGCAGAGGGAGAGGGGGTGAGGGTAGAGAGTGAGGGCAGAGAGAGAAGGGGCAGAGACAGAGAGAGAGGGGAGAGGAGGGAGGGTGAGAGTGAGAGGGAGAGAGAGGGGGTGCTGAGAGGGGGGTGAGGGTGAGAGGTGGGGAGCAGGGAGGGGGAGGGAGGGGGGGGGGGGTGGAGGGAAGAGGGTAGGGGGTGTGGAGGGGAGGGGGTTTATGGGAGGGAGGGTGGGAGAAGGGATGTAGTGGAGCAGGGGGAGCGAGAGAGAGAGGGGGGAGTGAGGGGGGGGGGGAGGAGGGGTGGAGGGGAAGGGGGTAGGGGTGTGTGGAGGGGAGGGGGGTTTAGGGGAGGGACGATGGGGGAGGGGGTGGAGGGGAGGAGGGGGGGACAGAGAGAGAGAGAGAGGGGTGGGGGGGGAGAGGAGAGGGGGGAGAGGAGAGGGAGGGAGAGGAGAGGGAGGGAGGAGAGGGAAGAGGAGACGAGGGGAGAGGAGAGGGGGTGGAGAAGAGAGGGGGGAGAGGAGAGGGGGGAGGGGAGAGGAGAGGAGAGGGGGTTAGAGGAGAGGGGGGAGAGGAGAGGGGGGGGGGAGGAGGGGAGAGGAGAGAGGAGGGGAGGAGAGAGGAGAGGGGGTGAAAGGAGGGGGGAGGGATAGGAGAGAGGGGGGAGGGGGGTTAGAGGGAGGAGGGGGGTTTATAGTAGAGGGGGAGATGACGAGGGTGGGGGGAGGAGAGGGAGAGGGGGGGAGGGAGAGGGGGGGAGAGGGAGGGGGAGAGGGGGGTGAGGAGGGAGCATGGGGGGGAGAGCCTGAGGGGAGAGGGGGGGGAGAGGGAGACGGAGGGAGAGGGGAGGGAGGGAGAGGAGAGGGTTTGGAGGGGAGACCCCGAAAGTGACCACCTTCTGGAGAGGGGAGAGAGGGGAGAGAAAGGGAGAAGCATGAGAGAGGGAGAGTGTGTGTGAGAGAGAGAGAGAGAGAGAGAGAGGGGGGGAGAGAGGGAGAGAGAGAGAGAGAATGCCTTTTTACTCAACCCATAAACCCCCCAACCCCACCCCCCCCCCCATTTCCCCCACCAACCCCCACCCCAGGCTGAATTTACACTCCAAGTTTTTTGTGTGCTTTTCCTCAAACTAACCATAACCATATTTTCATTTTCAAACCAAATTAAGGATACTTACTCACAGCGGTGTAGACATTTGTTCAGTCATTCAGAGCTCAGACCTCCATGTTGTAGAGACCAAAGATTATAGAGGAGCAAGATAGACCACTCCTCGAAAAACGCGTAGTATGACGTGTGTGATCGTCAATGCCATTTTTCGAGGCATTTATTGGGCTTCCCCCACACTGTCATGGCGTCCTTATCTAAATTTCATCTCACTGCTCTGCTATCAAGTATTCTAATCGTAAATGTAAACGACCCGACCTGTCATTCTTTAGGTTCCCCAATAAAAAAGAAAGGTGAGAAAATATTTTTATTATTTTCAGTCGCTATTCTGTCGTGAAAATGTTATTTTCTGTTCTCCCATCAACGGCCATTGGGAAACTGCGTTTGTCGGTACATTAGAAAGTTATTAGACTTATTTTTAATAGTCCTTTACTTACCATAATAATAAAGACAATTTTAACACTTGTGTACGTTTTTGGTTTTGTTCTTGTAAGGGATTGGTCTCCACAATATGGCCCGCGGACACATTAGGTCCAGTGACCATGAGATGTTTCGAGCTCAGATTCAAGTCCGAGAATGGGCGGCTGTTACCCATTATATTCCTCGAATTGTCAAGACATCACAAGCAAAGATCACAAGCCCGCCGTGAAGAATGGTGCAATTAAATATTATATAACTCTGCTCTATCATCTTTGGGTGCAATGGTGGGTCGCGGGGTTCGGTGGCGGCGGCCGCAATGAAAGATACTAGTGGAGCTCTGCTCTATAATCTTTGGTCGGAATGGGGCGGCTGCGCGTTATAATGTGCTATCGTTCCACTCTCCCTCCCCCTTCTCCCTGTCCCCCTTCTCCCTCCCCCCTTCTCCCTGACTCCCCCCTTTCTCCCTTCTCCCTCCCCCTTTCTCTACTCTCCCCCCTTCTCCCTCTCCCCCTTACCTCCCCTCTCCCTCCCTCTCTTCTCGATCTCTCTCCACTCTCCCCTCTCGTCGATCTATTTCCTCTCCTCTCTCTCTCTCTCTCCTCTCTCTCTCTCTCTCTCTCTCTCTCTCTCTCTCTCTCTCTCTCTCTCTCTCTCTCTCTCTCTCTCTCTCTCTCTCTCTCTCTCTCTCTCTCTCTCTCTCTCTCTCTCTCTCTCTCTCTCTCTCTCTCTCTCTCTCTCTCTCTCTCTCTCTCTCTCTCTCTCTCTCTCTCTCTCTCTCTCTCTCTCTCTCTCTTTCTCCCCCTCTCTTCCCTCTCTCCCTCCCTTCCCTCTCTCCCTCCCTTCCATCTCTCCCTCTCTTACCTCTTCGTGAGGGTTGGCAGCTCTGCTATGCCTTGGGTCCAAAAGAGGATAGAAAGAAACTACTTGATGGTCTTTGTAAGAAGATTTTAATAAGCTCTTCTACATTTAAGGTAAATTGACATATTAGAGGCAAAACGCATTTTCAATATACAGCTCTCCACACAACTGAAAATAAATGCATTTAAGTGATATATCATCCATTGTTCAGGCAAGTAGCACTAGGTTACAATAAACTTCCTACATATTCCAGGAATGTATCTCATAAAAATGGGAGGCTTAAATGCATTGTAAAATCATAAATCCATGTTGACTTGGACTAATCCTTTTACTGCTATCCAAATGCCCCATTATTACATCTTTAATAATTGACTCTAGCATCTTTCACACCACCAAAGTCAGGGTAACTGTTAGCATTACCCTGATAGCATTAGCTATCCTCCAATCCACATGAACTGATCGTAAATCTATTGATCGTTGGAAAATAATAGAAACATAGAAACATAGAAATTAGGTGCAGGAGTAGGCCATTCGGCCCTTCGAGCCTGCACCGCCATTCAATATGATCATGGCTGATCATCCAACTCAGTATCCCGTACCTGCCTTCTCTCCATACCCTCTGATCCCCTTAGCCACAAGGGCCACATCTAACTCCCTCTTAAATATAGCCAAATATAGCCAATGAACTGGCCTCGACTACCCTCTGCGGCAGAGAGTTCCAGAGATTCACCACTCTGTGTGAAAAAAGTTCTTCTCATCTCGGTTTTAAAGGATTTCCCCCTTATCCTTAAGCTGTGACCCCTTGTCCTGGACTTCCCTAACATCGGGAACAATCTTCCTGCATCAAGCCTGTCCAACCCCTTAAGAATTTTGTAAGTTTCTATAAGATCCCCTCTCAATCTCCTAAATTCTAGAGAGTATAAACCAAGTCTATCCAGTCTTTCTTCATAAGATAGTCCTGACATCCCAGGAATCAGTCTGGTGAACCGTCTCTGCACTCCCTCTATGGAAATAATGTCCTTCCTCAGATTTGGAGACCAAAACTGTACGCAATACTCCAGGTGTGGTCTCACCAAGACCCTGTACAACTGCAGTAGAACATCCCTGTTCCTATACTCAAATCCTTTCGCTATGAAAGCTGACATACCATTCGCTTTCTTCACTGCCTGCTGCACCTGCATGCCTACTTTCGATGACTGATGTACCATGACACCCAGGTCTCGCTGCATCTCCCCTTTTCCTAGTCGGCCGCCATTTAGATAATAGTCTGCTTTCCTGTTTTTGCCACCAAAAAGGATAACCTCACATTTATCCACATTAAACTGCATCTGCCAAACATTTGCCCACTCACCCAGCCTATCCAAGTCACCTTGCAGTCCCCTAGCATCCTCCTCACAGCTAACACTGCCCCCCAGCTTAGTGTCATCCGCAAACTTGGAGATATTGCCTTCAATTCCCTCATCCAGATCATAAATATATATTGTAAATAGCTGGGGTCCCAGCACTGAGCCTTGCGGTACCCCACTAGTAACTGCCTGCCCAATGAAGAACTCAACCATAGTATGGCCACTCTTGCCCAAGGGGGCACGTACAACAAGATTGCTAACTAACCCTTCCTCATTACTCAATACCCAGTCTAAAATAGCCTGCTCTCTCGTTGGTTCCTCTACATGTTAATCATATGTATAAATATATATGTATGTGTATATATGCATGTATGTGTATATATGCATGTATATGTATATGTGTGTATGTATGCATATAAATGTATCCATATGTACGCGTGTATTTGTATGTGTGCATATGAATGTGTATACGTATGTATGTATGTGTATATATGTATGTGTGTGTGTATATATGTATGTGTATATATATGTGTGTATATATATATATATGCATATATATATATATATATATATATATATATATATATACATGTATATATATATATATATATATATATATATATTACTATATAATTATATATATAATTGCCTTTATGGTTTATGTATATCATCTTACAAGACAAATAAATTAATAGTGATTATTTAAATCAAAGTTGCTTCTGATCCATGACAATAAACTTAATTATCTCTAACTTGCCTCTCGCACACAGACACACATTCATATAAATATATAAAATATGTATACGTTAAATTTAATGTTGTGCAGTGTGTGTTAAAGCAATACATTGCAAGGGAAACTACGCAAAGGAGGGGACTGTTCCCGCTACAAGATACTCGAGAATCTTTGCTTTGGATCACAGATTATAGCGGCGCTCTATAATCTTTGCTTTGGATCACAGCGGGTGGCATACCGGAAGTCGCGTGTCGCATTAAAAAATGGCGGCCGTGACGTTCCGCCACGTACTACACGCCAGTCCATTGGATTTCGGAGGAGTGGTCTATCTTGCTCCTCTAGGATCTTTGGTAGAGACTGATTGGGGCACACCACTTCCTGGTATTATAATCCCCCCCCCCCCCCCCCCCCCCCCTGCCGCCAGTCGGGGCAGCAGAGAAAATGGGGAATTTTGTAAAATCATTAATATCTCTGTCATTTTTCATCGACGGGAAAAATCCTCGGCACATATAAGGCGGAGGGGGGCTCTGAGCAAGGTGCCCAAAAATGATGGCCGTAGGTGGCGGCGTTCTCTCGGAAATCGCAGCACAGAATGCCAAAGCCGGTCAAGAACAGACTTTTAGTAATATAGATGTATCTTATATAATCTTGTATTGAAAATAAGTTATATCTTAAAAAGTCTGATTAGGCAGTGGGCATCTCATGCCATTTGGTCACAGGTCATTTGCTCTTTCTCGATGTCACATTCTTGTGAAGTGTTGTAATGACACGGCTCAGGATTTATGACGGTTTATACGTCCAAGACAACAAAGCTGGAATAATAATGGATTCTGTATTAAGTTTGATACGTTTAATTACACATATGTTGAGATAAGAGATGATACATTTGTGCTGGTTGGTACCTTTTATTTTATACATATGTATCTAAGAAAGTAACTTTGTTTTGATCTGAGATATGTGAGTGGTCTGCAGCTGTAAACATTCCTTTGTGTAATGGTGTCAGTGTGAAAGCAGATCCATAAAATGAGGCACTCATTTGAGATTGAAGCTCCCTTTTCCCTAGAGATAACAAGAGAGGGGGAGAGTGTGTGAGCTAGCCAAGAGCAATTATCATTTATCAAGTGTGACATTTATACGACCCCTGTGTGCTTGGAGATTGGAATCAGCTTAAACATTTTTGTAGACTTTGCAATTATAAAGCAAATTCATAATTTTTAGGTTTATAATACATAACCATATAACAATTACAGCACAGAAACAGGCCATCTCGGCCCTTCTAGTCCGTGCCGAACACTTATTCACCCCGTCGCATCTACCTGCACTCAGACCATAACCCTCCATTCCTTTCCCGTCCATATACCTATCCAATTTATTTTTAAATGATAAAAACAAACCTGCTTCCACCACTTCCACTGGAAGCTCATTCCACACAGTTGCCACTCTCTGGGTAAAGAAGTCCCCCCTCATGTTACCCCTAAATTCCTGTCCCTTAATTCTCAAGTCATGTCCTCTTGTTTGAATCTTCCCTTCTCTCAATGGGAAAAGCTAATCCACATCAACTCTGTCCATCCCTCTCATCATTTTAAAGACCTCTATCAAGTTCCCCCTTAACCTTCTGCGCTCCAAAGAATAAAGACCTAACTTGTTCAACCTTTCTCTGTAACTTAGTTGTTGAAACCCAGGCAACATTCTAGTAAATCTCCTCTGTACTCTCTATATTTTGGTGACATCATTCCTATAATTAGGCGACCAAAATTGTACACCAAACTCCAGAATTTGCCTCATCAGTGCCTTGTACAATTTTAACATTACATCCCAACTTCTATACTCAATGCTCTGATTTATAATGGCCAGCACACCGAAAGCTTTCTTTACCTTCAGGGAACTGAATTATATTCATTAATTATATTCAAACTATGTGATGTATAATAAAACCATTTGTGCTCTGGGGACGAGGTATGTTGTGTTTGAAAGGATTATAACCATTAGGACCCTGTATTTAGGTTTATAGGTTAAGAGATAACATTCTTCCCTGAGAGTTTAATGGGAACAATGTGTTGTTTATATAAACTGAGTGACCACTGTATCTCTTATATTTTGAGAAGTGGGTTCTGGGAATTGTCCACTTTTCTTTGATTTTACTTTGTTAAAATGAAACGACTCTGAACAAAGAAGAGAAGAGCATGGCTGGCGAGGGGGCACAAGGGGGAGTCATGTGACTACATCAGTTGCAAATATGGAAATGTACTGGGAAGGAGGAGATAAGTGGAAGCAAGTGATTGGCTGATGATGAGGGAATGTCGGCAAAGATTGGATATGGAAATGTAACAGGGGTGGGGCATGCAAAGTTGAACATGGTATAAAAAGAGATGATCCTTTGTTTGAGACTCGGAGCTCCACGTGGACTGATGATGTGGGGTATTCCAGCTTATATTTGAAAATAAAAGTTTAAACTTCTTGAAGAATTTTCCACATTGCATGAGTTAATTTTGAGTATTGGAAACCACAAAAATAAGGGTAGTTAGAGCTTTTAGACACGAATGTTGGACTTAGATCAGATTTTTTCATTTCCCCAGCGCTTCGATTTCCCCAGCGCTTCAGATAAAATAGTCACAGTTTGTCTTACATCACCTCAGAGCTAACACAACTGATCGACGCAGCATCCCAGTAAACAATATCGAAAGTGTTCATTTGTACACCGTTCCATCTGTACATCAATGTTAATAAAGGTTCTGGCATTAACTATAGACTTTCCCCTTGCATTTGTCTCCTTAAGTTCAGCGTCTTATACTTACCCTAAGTAAACCATATCTACCACCAACCCCCCCACCCCCCACCCTCCTATTTCTGTAATATACAGTGATGTATCCTTTGACAGACTTATTCACGGCTTGGAAATCCAGCAACTTTTGTATTGTCAGCTGATTTGCTCATCATGTTCGCCAATGTCATTGAGATATATCTCACGAACAAAAGAGTTACCAGAACTGACCGGTACAGAACACTATTAGCCACAGGGTTCCAGCCAGATTTTGCCCAACAACACACTATTTGATGCATGGATTACGCTGTTCCGAACTGAAGCTACCAAGTAACCATTAATCCCACCCATTCTAATATTCTCAATCAGCCTATCTTGTCAAGTGTCTCATTCGGGTCCATATAGGCAACACCCACACCTCCTAAAAATATTGATCAAGTTCATTAGACCTGACCTCCCCGGGACAGAGTAATGTTTTATCTCCTTAATAGCCGTTACATCAGTCATATGGTGCTGACCAGTGAATTTCATTGGCTCATTGGGAAAAAAAATGCAAGTAGTTTTCAGAACCAAGGAGATCCGACCGGCAATGTTAATGTCCGCCGAGCTTCACAGCCGTGTATCATTGGCTTCTTAAATGTGTCGCCACTCCTTCTCCACCACCTCTTATAAAGGACTTACCGTACACTGTGGTTTAGCCGTCTTAATTAAAGCGCCAACCAAATTGTTCACCGCGGTGTGTGTCTGTATCACCTTGATAATTCTGGTATTTATATCCTTTACTCCGTTCAGTGAAAACACCGACTAGAATACTTTAAATCATCCTTTATTTCATCATGATGACCAGGTTTCTCTGTACCGCCCGTCACGGTCACGGAGATACACATGTGTGTTCAAACAAAGGAATTAGCATATATATATATATGATTAATACAGTGGGAGGTAATTAATACAGTGGTGGTAATTCTAGACCAATAACTACAGTATTACATGGTTATACTGGTGGAGACAATCTTTCCACCCAATTACAATCATACACAGCATAATACATCTTAGCCAATTACAATAACATTGAACATCACATAAACATCACGTTTTCCAGGAAAAATGTCAAAGGAAAGTGAAACCTAACTTCAATCAGCTCATGATCCTCAAAAACAGAATACTTAACCCTTTAATCCTAAAGTATCCCCAGTTCTACATATTCTCATTCCTCCCTTTTATACTTTCCATGAAAACTCCCCATGTTCCTACTTAGTTCTGTCCTTCCCACTCGTTCAAACTCATCCTGCACCTTATCAACGTACTCAGTCTTTGCTTCATCACACACTTCATCTTTTCTTACCCATTAACATTCTCTGAGCACCTATGCCTTCCAGTGTTGTCTGCATTCTCCCCAACACACTTTTTACAACTGCTAATCCGGCAAAAAAAATATTCTCAAAAGGGACTTCTTGAAAGAAAGAAAGAAGATGTTAACGTTTTATGTCTTAAGCACCATACTGACAATGTTACAGTGGTGAAAGTGAACCCACGCATCCCTTTTCTCCTGGTTAGGGGTTGTTAGATGGACATGACAAGGTCCTTCCCGCTGAACGTCCAGTCTCTTCTTCATCCAATGCTTGATCATCACATAAGTACCAGGTCCAATTTTAGACTGAGTGGCTAGAATGTAGATCTCTCAATGCCCTGGTTAATGATAAAATATGGTTAGTTATTTCCATTGTCATGTGATAAAAGTGAACAGCCTTTATAGTCTTCTGGTTCCATGGGGTTCTCAGTGGGTGGCCATATACAATCTCAACCGAGCCTCCACTGCGGCGGTGGTGCACATCTGGAATAGCGCCACAGCAAGTAGTTTAGGCCAATTGGTCCCTGTTTCAATTTGTAATTTGGCAAGTTTATTTTTCAATGTTTGATTGGCTCATTCAATGAGTCCAGCAGCCTATGTACGATAGGCACAATGTAATTACTGTTGGATGCCCAGCTGAACGCAGAATTCTTTGGTCACCTTTCCCATTATCCAAACCAGCCCAGTTGGGATTCCATACCTGGATATAATTTCTTTCATAAGTACTTTAACAACCATACAAGCTTTTTTGTCCGTGGTAGGATAAGCTTCAGTCCATTTACTAAATACATCTAAAATAACCAATACATATTTATAACACTGACATCAGGGCAAACAGTTCCGCTTGTTTGGTAGAGAACGGTGTTTCAAAGGCCGCTGTCTCCACATTATTGCCACCCTGATCTATAATTGCGTATCCTGAAAGTCTTTCACCTAGAGATCCAATTGATGCACTCCCATCTACATACAGAGTTAACTCGGGGTGTGTCATGGGAATATCTGTCAAATCTTCCCGAACAGAGGTATCTTCTTAAATCACAAATAGGCAGCCGTGCCCTTTACACAGCTTGTTCCTCCGATGGTTTGGCGAGAAAGGATGCCAGATTGATAATGGTACAATACTTAAATTGCAACCTTGCCTGCTGCTTCAGAGTGTACTAACATATAGAGAGCAGTGTTAAATTTTCTGGGGAGCTACTTGGATGAGGATAATCTGGACGCATCCTACCTGAGTAGACTCTTCTGCCCACACCTGTGGGTCCACATACTCTGTTACCTCACTCCCCAGATGATGGCGTAGCTGTGTAGTAACCGTCCTTGGTGACTGATAAAATTGAACAGTACACTTATTAGACAGTTCTTGTTCCTGGCTTGTGTTTGGATTCGCCAGACCAATCGTTTGCGTAACCATAGCTCCTAAATCATTTGCATGAGATGGGAAGTTCACTTTCTTCGTTATTTGCGGGGCAACCTCATAGTCCTGCTTCCACAATTCCGAAAGCACCTCAGCATACTTTGCTGTTCCCTGTGATCCAGTTACTAATGCCAAAAGGTTCACATCCCATCTAGTTCCTTCACGGGATTAAAAAAAAAAGGTTTCTAGCTCTTTATTCCTGCCACATAGGCTAATATGGAGCAGGGGCTCATCTTCCAGTGTTAGGGACCTCCATTGTGGTGTTACTGACGAGTAACACTGTGTCTTTATTGGCCATGGGATCACAGTTATTCCAGTATCTCCACATACGATCTTTAACTGAAATATACATAACAAATCTCGGTCCAGCTGATTACGGTCTAGCCCTGGGATGATCACAAACTGATGCTGCACTGGTACTCATGTTACTTCGTATGTTACTTCGACTGGCATTGACATAGGGGTATTGATAGATCTGTCCTTGGAATCCATATATTCTCCGAGTCTTGTCGGATTTGGGAAGGTTGTAAGTGGACTGAATGGATGCCCCTGTATCTACTATGAAGGTACACTGTTTTCCCGCAACTTGTAATACCTGAACAGGTTCCTTGTCAGTGTAACTCCCATTCACCACTATGTTGGCTAGTCAGCATTAAGGAAATGGATCAGCCTGGGTGAAGTCTGTGTGCCTCCCTTGTCCTCGATCTTCTTGTCAATCTCCCATTTGTTCTCTTATGATACCCCCCTCACGCTTGTCTCTGGCATGGGCAATCCTTACTCCAATGGCCTTGCTGGATACAATTAAAGTATAATTTAACTGCACAGGCCAGTTGACTCTGAGAATTGTCAATCCAGTCCATATTGTTAGTTTTATTGCCTCTGAGCTGCAAAATCGATATTACCGTAGGTTGGGGGCTGTACGAATGGTGACGGTTGCCACAGCACGTGAGCATTAGTACAGATTCTACTCTCCCACTCATTCAAATCAATCCTCATAGTCTCTCTCTATTAAACCAAAGCCAACCATTAGATCAAGCAAGCTGCCGCTCGAGTCCTCTTTAAATCGAAGTAAGTGGATCACATCACTTCAGATTGGAGTTCTTTACACTGGCTTTCAGTCTGTCAAATAATTGATTTCAAAATATTACTGTTGGTTTATAAAGCACTGAATGGTCAAGGGCAAAAATACATTTCTGATCTTCTGCTACATTATGAACCATCCAGACCTCTGAGGTCATCTGGGACAGGTGCTTTCTGTCACCAGTCAGAACTAAACATGGAGAAACAGTGTTTATATTTTATATGGCATTAAGTAATGTCCCAAGAAGCATCAGCCAAGGACTTGATTTTCTGTGCCTTCTTGTGGCTTATCAGTTCTAGCCCTTTATCTGCTCCACTAGAGAATGCCTGTCTGAGAGAAGTACAAAGCCATGAGATCTAGTCAAGTATCCCAGTAAGCAATGCAATAACAAGTAGCCTTTTCATGCCTTGTGATTCATTTTGGCCAAATATTTCACACAAAACAATTAGATTCCACTGCACAAAATTTACACATCAAAATAAATTCCACAATAAAATGAATTCCACAATACCCCTTCACAAAACTCAAGAGTTTTTTAGAACAACTAAAGTTAATAATGCAATAACAGAATCAAGAAACTCTAATAAAAGTATTTGCTTTCAATACTAAATCTGAAAAAATCTGAGTGTACCGCTTTAAGTGAAAGCACTGGACCACAGCAGAATTCTTATCAGTAAAGTAATGCCATAATCAGAAAAAATGTTGTGTCCTCCTCACTACTTCAATTTTAAAGCAAAATCACACAAACTTAAACGAAAGCATAAGCAAACTTAAGCAAAAATATAAATCACTATATACAAAATTAAACCACGCAAACAGAACAAAACAATCAATGAAACACTTTGACAGAATTTAGAGCAGAAATGTTTTGACCCCAGTCCTGAAATACCACAAACACCCCTTCCCACTTCTGCCTCGGCATTGGTTTTGAAGTAATTTGTCAATCTTTACTTCTGCCCGAAACCCCTTCCCAACCTTTTACACAGTACAGACTCTCAAATTAATTTATCTATTAACTTAACCTGACTTTCTACCTCGGCGCAGATTTTAAAGTAATTTGTAAAATTATTACTTCAGCCCAAACCGTATTTCCGATTACCTCAATACGGAAATGTTCCATCAGCTGAACCCCTTTATCAATATAATCAACCCAAATCAGTATTCTTTGGCCTAATAACCTCAGTCTCTTTCGGACGCTCGGCAATTCTCTCGAAGGCCAACAAATTGCCGAGCAGCTGGAGCAGCTGGATCAGCGAATCTGAGGTAAACCAATGGAGTAAAATCACTCATCAGTGGCCCAATTCCTAAATTCCCTGACCCAACAACTCAACCCTTTTACCACAAGCCTGCGAGGGCCTCCTCTGAGACCCCGACCACACCCCCAAGTGATAATTCCGGTATTTATATCCCTTAGTCCGTTCAGTGAAAACACTGAATAGAGCACTTTAAATCATCCTTTATTTCACCATGGTAACCAGGTGTCTCTGAACCGCCCTGGGAAGCTCTCCCAGTGGATCACGGAGAAACACATGTGTGTTCAAACAAAGAAATTAGCGTGTATATATATATAGGAATAATACAGCAGGAGGTAACATAAAAAGGGTGGTGATACTAGACCAAAAGCTATAGTATTACATGGTTATACAGGTGGGGACATAATTTCCACCCAATTACAATCATACGCAGCATAATACATCTCAGCCAAATACAATAGCTTTGAACACCACAAAAACATTACATGTGTTTTCCAGGAAAAATGACATCAAAAGAAAGTGAAACCTATCTTCAATCAGACCTTGATCATTAAAAACAGTATACTTAACCCTTTAATCCTAAAGCATCCCCAGCTCTCCATATTCTCAACCTTGGCTTTGCACCGTGTGAATTTCACTCAGACAACGCACCCCCGCTTGCCCTGTCTCCCACTTGCATAATGGGCTGGTGAATGAAGCGATGTGTGTGTGTGTGTGTGTCCACTCTGACAGTCGCTGTTCCAGTTGTCGGTTTTTCAGGTGACTACCAGCAATTTGGCAGTTGCCTGACAAATCCCCTAAATGGGACAGGCCCATAAGGCTCACAAAAGTCTCTTTAGTTTAATTTGGCTATTTTAAATTTTTTAGGAGATGGTTGAAGATTGAGGGTGGTTGAGTTTGAAAACGAAATTCTCAAGCACCAGCTTCTTGCTGAAAAGCACGTCATGAGAACCCAGGTCCGAGATCTGATGGAAAGGCACGAGGCAGATTTGAAAAATGTCAAAAGAAAACACAGCACTGAGTTCCATAAAATCAGGGAGAATCATGAACAAGAAATATTGCAGAAGGATCAATGCTGTTTACAATGTCAGAAAGAACTGCAACTTTTACGACCTCATGCCAAGGTCTGTGCACCAATTGCAGAACAGGCATCTGGTTCTTTAGATTATTACACTGAACCTAAGATTGGAGAACTGGAGTCATGGTTGACCAGTTAATATTTTTGGTCGGCCATAAATTGTTCCTACCTCAGATTTGTACATCTGTCGTCACATGGCAAGGCGTAGGTTTGCCTTAACATATTCTCGCATTAGAGGATTGGAGTGCATTTTATGGCAAAAAATCACAATTTTTGTTTTGCCATGTAATTATCTTGCCTGTAATCTCATGAGATTTTGTGTATGCAAATTGATTGCTGTAATTCCCATATTTTATCACTGATCACAATTAAAAATATATTTCATTGGGTGGTAGACGGGTTGGTACATTCAGTGATTAGGAAAAGTAGCATGTAATCTAAGTTTTTTTCATTCAGGTATACTGGTCAGATTCCTTGATCAGAGGATAGTGATTTTTAAAGGATTCAAGAAAAGAATACTTTGTGAAGCATTTGTGAGAGACTACCAAGTGGCTGACAGGAACACACAGTAGTCATTTTGACAGACTCGTACAGATGCTTTTCAAAACATTCTTGAATTGAATCCTTTAAACATCGCTATCAATTCATTTTAATTTTGAGATGGTGCCGATAGTTAAAACATTGACATCGTGAAGGGCAGCCTGGTGGTGCAGCGGTGGTGTTGCTGCCCGTTCAGCGCCAGAGACCTGTGTTCGATCCTGACTGTGGTGCTTGTCGGTACGGAGTTTGTACGTTCACTCTGTGACCGCATGGGTTTTCACCCAGGTGCACCAGTTTCCTCACACACTCCAAAGATGTACAGGTTTGTAGGTTAATTGGCTTGGGTTAATGGTAAATTATCCCTAGTGTGCATAGGATAGTGTTAGTGTGCGAGGATCATTGGTCGGCGCAGACACGGTGGGTAGAAGAGCATGTTTCCACACTGTATCTCTAAATAAAATAATTTGAAGACATTTTAACATTCACAATGCCATTGCTGGGAATGGTACATCACAGTATTTTAATTTCAAATGACTTTTAATGAGAAGGCCACAGAGCAACCAGAACACTTCATTAATTCCATGAATGTCTTCTCTCTGTGAGACCTGAGCTGTGTTTGCATGACAGTTTATGGAAGAGAGGGTGAAACCAGGGACAAAATACAATGATGGTGCAGAGAGGCTGTCAATTGATTGCAACGTTATGCATTCTTGTACTCTTACATGGGTATGACCACACCAAAAAAAAAGTTTTTTTTCAGCAAAATGGCAGTGTAAAAATACTGATTTCCTCAGTAAAATACTGATTTTCAGGTACGGGAATACTGACATGCTCTGACAAAACTTAGCAGCTCTGCTTATAACTGAAAATACTTATAGCTTATAGCTGAATACTTATAGCTTAAAGCTGAAAATACTGGAAAAGACGAGGAGCTAGGGAAACTATCCAAACAACTCGATGAATACAAAGAAGAAGCAGAAGGGAGATTGCAGGAGAGGCTGGGTATTGTTGCCTCTTTGCAGCATAGGTTTCAAATCGTTGACGAAAACAATTCTTAATTGACGCTCGAAGTACAGACTAAAGAAACTGAAAGAAAGGAATTGTAGAGGCAGATAGAGGAGATGGCCACCTAACAGTAGTAGTGAAGTTGGAGATGGTATCAAACAGGAAATTAGAAATGCGTGCGACAAAGGCAAAGCAGTTATAATGGGTGACTTCAACCTACATATAGAGTGGGTGAATCAAATTGGCAGGGGTGCTGAGGAAGAGGATTTCTTGTAATGTATGCTGGATAGTTATCTAAATCAACATGTAGAGGAACCAACGAGAGAGCTGGCTATTTTAGACTGGGTATTGAGTAATGAGGAAGGGTTAGTTAGCAGTCTTGTTGTGCGTGGCCCCTTGGGCAAGAGTGACCATAATGTGGTTGAGTTCTTCATTAGGATAGAGAGTGACATTGTTAATTCAGAAACAATGGTTTTGAACTTAAAGAACGGTAACTTTGAGGGTATGAGACGTGAATTGGCCAAGATTGACTGGCAATTAATTCTAAAAGGGTTGACGGTGGATATGCAATGGAAGACATTTAAAGACTGCATGGATAAACTACAAAAATTGTTCATCCCAGTTTGGCAAAAGAATAAATCAGGGAAAGTAGTGCATCCGTGGATAACAAGGGAAATCGGGGATAGTATCAAAGCGAAGGATAATGCATACAAATTAGCCAGAAAAAGCAGCATACCGGAGGACTGGGAGAAATTCAGAGACAAGCAGAGGAGGAAGAAGGGCTTAATTAGGAAAGGAAAAATGGATTATGAAAGAAAACTGGCAGGGAACATAAAAATTGACTGCAAAAGTTTTTATAGATATGTGAAAAGAAAGAGATTAGTTAAAACAAATGTAGGCCCCTTGCAGTCAGAAACAGGTGACTTGATCATGGGGAATAAGGATATGGCGGACCAATTGAATAACTACTTTGGTTCCGTCTTCACAAAGGAAGACATAAATAATCTGCCGGAAATAGCATGGGCCCGCGGGTCAAAGGAGTTGGAGGAATTGAGTGAAATCCAGGTTAGTCGGGAAGTGGTGTTGGGTAAATTGAATGGATTAAAGGCCGATAAATCCCCAGGGCCAGATAGGCTGCATCCCAGAGTACTTAAGGAAGTAGCTCCAGAAATAGTGGATGCATTAGTAATAATCTTTCAAAACTCTTTAGATTCTGGAGTAGTTCCAGAGGATTGGCGGGTAGCAAACGTAACCCCACTTTTTAAGAAGGGAGGGAGAGAGAAAACGGGGAATTACAGACCAGTTAGTCTAACATCGGTAGTGGGGAAACTGCTAGAGTCAGTTATTAAAGATGGGATAGCAGCACATTTGGAAAGTGGTGAAATCATTGGACAAAGTCAGCATGGATTTACGAAAGGTAAATCATGTCTGACGAATCTCATAGAATTTTTCGTGGATGTAACTAGTATAGACTAGTATAGATTAGTATACAAACTTAAAGCACACGACATTGGGGGTTCAGTATTGATGTGGATAGAGAACTGGCTGGCAAACAGGAAACAAAGAGTAGGAGTAAACGGGTCCTTTTCACAATGGCAGGCAGTGACTAGTGGGGTACCGCAAGGCTCAGTGCTGGGACCCCAGCTATTTACAATATATATTAATGATCTGGATGAGGGAATTGAAGGCAATATCTCCAAGTTTGCGGATGACACTAAGCTGGGGGGCAGTGTTAGCTGTGAGGAGGATGCTAGGAGACTGCAAGGTGACTTGGATAGGCTGGGTGAGTGGGCAAATGTTTGGCAGATGCAGTATAATGTGGATAAATGTGAGGTTATCCCGTTTGGTGGCAAAAACGGGAAAGCAGACTATTATCTAAATGGTGGCCGATTGGGAAAGGGGGAGATGCAGCGAGACTTGGGTGTCATGGTACACCAGTCATTGAAGGTAGGCATGCAGGTGCAGCAGGCAGTAAAGAAAGCGAATGGTATGTTGGCTTTCATAGCAAAAGGATTTGAGTATAGGAGCAGGGAGGTTCTACTGCAGTTGTACAGGGTCTTGGTGAGACCACACCTGGAGTATTGCGTACAGTTTTGGTCTCCAAATCTGAGGAAGGATATTATTGCCATAGAGGGAGTGCAGAGAAGGTTCACCAGACTGATTCCTGGGATGTCAGGACTGTCTTATGAAGAAAGACTGGATAGACTTGGTTTATACTCTCTAGAATTTAGGAGATTGAGAGGGGATCTTATAGAAACTTACAAAATTCTTAAGGGGTTGGACAGGCTAGATGCAGGAAGATTATTCCCGATGTTGGGGAAGTCCATGACAAGGGGTCACAGCTTAAGGATAAGGGGGGAATCCTTTAAAACCGAGATGAGGATAACTTTTTTCACACAGAGAGTGGTGAATCTCTGGAACTCTTTGCCACAGAGGGTAGTTGAGGCCAGTTCATTGGCTATATTTAAGAGGGAGTTAGATGTGGTCCTTGTGGCTAAGGGGATCAGAGGGTATGGAGAGAAGGCAGGTACGGGATACTGAGTTGGATGATCAGCCATGAACATATTGAATGGCGGTGCAGGCTCGAAGGGCCGAATGGCCTACTCCTGCACCTAATTTCTATGTTTCTATGTTAACTTGAAAGTCGCCTGACACATCGCCTAATTGGGACAGGCCCCTAAGGCTCACAAAAGTCTCTTTAGTTCAATTTGTCTGTTTTTTATTTCTTAGGAGGTGGTTGAAGATTGGGGGTGGTTGAAACCGAAAATGAAAATCTCAAGGACAAGCTTCTTGCTGAAAAGCACGTCATGAGAACCCAGGTCCGATATCTGATGGAAAGGCACGAGGCAGGTTTGAAAAATGTCAAAACAAAACACAGCACTGAGTTCCATCAAATCAGGGAGAGACACGAACAAGAAATATCGCAGAAGGATCAATGCCGTTTACAACTTCAGAAAGAACTGCATCTTTTACGACCTCACGCCAAGATCTGTGTACCACTTGCAGAACAGGCAACTAGTTCTTTAGATTATTACACTGAACGGAAGATTGGAGAACTGGAAGGCAATTGCTCAAAGTTGACCTGATATAGATGTTGTGCTTCTATTCAGTGTAATAATCAATGATTTGGATAAAGGGATTCAAAGAACGAAGAGAAGACAAAGGCTCAAATTCTCAGAAGAAGAAGGAACTCCTTGAGATTTTAGATCGACAGAAAACAATTCATCAGAAAGAAATATTGAGATACTAGGATAAACTGGATTTGCTGGAACGGGACAACGACAGAGTGGTTGCAGGAACCTTGGAAATGCAAATTGAATTAAATGGCCGGAATTTTATGATTAAAAAATAATTTGTGACGAGTTGAACAACAATTTGGCTAAACTGGCAGCATTCACAAACTCTATGTCCTCTCTTCAGGATGACAGAGATAGGATTATTGAAGGGACCAAAAAGTGGAATCTCATGTAGATAGGGTGGTAAAGAAAGCTTGGTGTGCAGGTCTTTATAAATCAGAGCATTGAGTATAGACGTTGGGATGTAATGTTAAAATTGTACAAGGCATTGGTGAGGCCAATTCTGGAGTATGGTGTACAATTTTGGTCGCCTAATTATAGGAAGGATGTCAACAAAATAGAGAGAGTACAGAGGAGATTTACTATAATGTTGCCTGGGTTTCAGCAACTAAGTTACAGAGAAAGGTTGAACAAGTTAGGGCTTTATTCTTTGGAGCGTAGAAGGTTAAGGGGGGACTTGATAGACGTCTTTAAAATGATGAGAGGGATAGACAGGGTTGACGTGGATAAGCTTTTCCCACTGAGAATAGGGAAGATTCAAACAAGGGGACATGACTTGAGAATTAAGGGACAGAGGTTTAGGGGTAACATGAGGGGGAACCTCTTTACTCAGAGAGTGGTGGCTGTGTGGAATGAGCTTCCAGTGAAGGTGGTGGAGGCAGGTTCGTTTTTATCATTTAAAAATAAATTGGATAGTTATATGGACGGGAAAGGGATGGAGGGTTATGGTCTGAGCGCAGGTATATGGGACTAGGGGAGAATACGTGTTCGGCATGAACTAGAAGGGTCGAGATGGCCTGTTTCCATGCTGTAATTGTTATATGGTTATATGAAGCTAGATTCGGAAGTAAGGAAAATGAACTGCAAGTAAAAGAAGAAATGTTGCAAAAGCTTCAAGAGGAGATAAAGGTCAAATCAGTCAACATTCAAGAACTCCAATTCAGAACTTCGAAGATGAAGCAGGCATTTATACAACTTAGTTTGGGTAGTAAGGATGCTGAAGCCAAGCATCAAAGTGAAACGGTGAACAAAGTTATTTGCAAACAGTGAGAAAAAAATTGAGAAGATGGAGGGGTTATTAAAAGACAAGGTGGCAACCTTATCTAGTTTATCACAGGAAATTAGTTATTTCACACAGCAATCCGAAGTAACCCAATCTGTGAATGAAGTAAGCCAATCTGTGAATGATTTAAAAATGGCAGAGTGCAGCTGAAAACAATGAACTGAAGCAAGAGATCAGGAATTTTCTCACCCAGGTGGATGACCTTAATTCTGAAAACGCGCTGCTATAAGCACAGTTGGTTCAGTACAGGGAGGAGCTAAACCAGGTCCTGTCTTTGAAGGATAATCAGTTGAAGGAGTTGTTGAAAAAGCACCAACAGCAAATTAAGAATCTTGAGAATGAGAAATGCATCTTTAAAGAGCAATGTAAAGTTGCTCAAGGATCACTTACCCCATGTAATGAAAGCCTAAAGTCCTTCCAAGAAGAAAATAAGTGAATTTTGGAGTAGATTACAGAGCTCAAGATTATTGGTTTCCAAAAAGAAGAGGATAAATATGTGACAAAGGAAGAAATGTTTTTATTTGTGTATGGGTCCCATTCTGCAACTGTGTAGTCCAAATGAGGTGTAACGAGGGTGACGTATAGCTCCCCCTTGACAGAATTTGAACAATGATGAACGTTGAGAACAATGAAAATGTTTTAAATTTTTTAGGTGGTATTTGAAGATTGAGGGTGGTTGAGTTAGAAAACAAATGGACAAGCTTCTTGCTGAAAAGTATGTCATGAGTATCCAGGTCCGAGATCTGATGGAAAGGCACGAGGCAGATTTGAAAAATGCCAAAACAAAACACAGCACTGCGTTCCATCAAATCAGGGAGCAACGTGAACAAGAAATATGGCAGAAGGATCAATGCCGTTTACAACTTCCGAAAGAACTGCAACTTTTACGACCTCATGCCAAGGTCTGTGCACCACTTGCAGAACAGGCAAATCATTCTTTCGATTATTACACTGAACGGAAGATTGAAGAACTGGAAGGTAATTACTTAAAGTTGACCTGTTCATATTTTTGGTAGGCCATAAATGTTCCTACTGCAGATTTGTACATCTGTCGTCACGTGGCAGGGAGTAGGTTTGCCTTAAAATATTCTCGCATGAGAGGAATGGAGTGCATTTTATGACAAAACATTTACAAAACATTAAACAAAGATGTAAATTATTTAAATGCTGCCACTGCAAAGCTTACATTGGAACTAGAAGAGAAACAGATGTCATTGAATCAGCAAGCAAATTTACTGCAACAGCTCGAAGCCAAAACTTTACAATGTGAAGAGCAGTTGGGCGAATATATGCAGATGATTTCAGGGTTGCGACATCAGGAGGTTCTGGTGTGTGAAACAGGTCAGCTTAAGCAGACTCTGGAAGAGAAAGATAAATCCATGCAACAGCAGGGAGATCAGCTTGGATATCTTGAGAAGAAAGCTGCAGAACACCATGCCCTGGAAATGCAATCCATGCAAAACATGGAAACCTTTTCCAAACTTCAAAGTCAAATCCAAGACGTGACCTTGAAAGCTCACAAACTGAAGCACACCGTCGATGTGAGAGACTTGCTGCTGCCTGTAAAGTGGAAGATTGTGTCAAACTCAAGAAGGTTTATTCTGAAATGGACGACACTGTTTCACAACTTAGTGCGCAACTGACAGCTGCCAGTTGTGAAGCTGAGAGATTGAAATGTGTTATAAAGAAAAGGACATGTATCTCTCTCAAATGACATATCTTTATTTTATAGGAGGTGGTTGAAGATTGAGGGTGGTTGGGTTCGAAAATGAAAATCTCAAGGACAAGCTTCTTGCTGGAAAGCACGTCATGAGAACCCAGGTCCGATATGTGATGGAAAGGCACGAGGCAGACTTGAAAAATGTCAAAACAAAACACAGCACTGAGTCCATCTAATCAGTGAGAAACACGAACAAGAAATATCGCAGAAGGATCAATGCCGTTTACAACTTCAGAAAGAACTGCAACTTTTACGACCTCACGCCAAGGTCTGTGTTCCACTTGCAGAACAGGCAACTAGTTCTTTAGATTATTACACTGAACGGAAGATTGGATAACTGGAAGGTAATTACTCAAAGTTGACCTGATCTAGATTTTGTGCTTCTGTTCAGTGTATTAATCAATGATTTCGATAAAGGGATTCAAAGAACGAAGAGAAGACACAAGCTCAAATTACTCAGAAGAAGAAGGAACTACTTGAGATTTTAGATCAACAGAAAACAATTCATTAGAAAAAATATTGAGGTATCAAGATAAACTGGATTTGCTGGAACGGGGCAAAGGCAGAGTGGTTGCAGCAACCTTGGAAATGCAAGTTGAAATGCATGGCTGAGATTTTATGATTAAAAAAAACTGTGTGATGAGTTGAACAACAATTTGGCTAAACTGGCAGCATTCACAAACTCTATGTCCTCTCTTCAGGATGACAGACAGGATTATTGAAGAGACCAAAAAATAGGAAGCTAGATTCCAAAGTAAGGAAAATGAACTGCAAGTAAAAGAAGAAATGTTGCAAAAGCTTCAAGAGGAAATGAAGGTCAAGTCAGTCAACCTTCAAGAACTCCAATTCAGAACTTCGAAGATGAAGCAGGCATTTATACAACTTAGTTTCGGTAGTAAGGATGCTGAAGCAAAGCATCAAAGTGAAACGGTGAACAAAGTTATTTGCAAACAGTCAGAAAAAAATTGAGGAGATGGAGGGGTTATTAAAAGACAAGGTGGCAACCTTATCTAGTTTATCACAGGAAATTAGTTATTTCACACAGCAATCCGAAGTAAGCCAATCTGTGAATGAAGTAAGCCAATCTGTGAATGAGTTAAAAATGGCAGAGTGCAGCTGAAAACAATGAACTGAAGCAAGAGATCAGAAATGTTCACTCCCAGGTGGATGGCCTTAATTCTGAAAACGCGCTACTATAAGCACAGTTGGTTCAGTACAGGGAGGAGCTAAACCAGGTCCTATCTTTGAAGGATAATCAGTCGAAGGAGTTGTTGAAAAAGCACCAACAGCAAATTAAGAATCTTGAGAATGAGAAATGCATCTTCAAAGAGCAATGTAAAGTTGCACAAGGATCACTTACACATTGTATCATTGGTATCATTTAAAAATAAATTGGATAGGCATATGGATGAGAAGGGAATGGAGGGTTATGGTACGAGTGCAGGCAGGTGGGACTAAGGGGAAAAAAAATGTTCGGCATGGACTTGTAGGGCCGAGATGGCCTGTTTCCGTGCTGTAATTGTTATATGGTTATATGGTTATATGGTTATTGTAATGAAAGCCTAAAGTCCTTCCAAGAAGAAAATGAGTGTATTTTGGAGTAGCTTACAGAGCTCAAGATGATTGGTTTCCAAAAAGAAGAGGATACATATGAGACAAAGGAAGAACTGTTTTTATTTGTGTATGGGTCCCATTCTGCAACTGTGTAGTCCAAATTAGGTGTAACGAGGGTGAAGTATAGCTCCCCCTTGACAGAATTTGAACAATGATGAACGTTGAGAACAATGAAAATGTTTTTAATTTTTTAGTTGGTGTTTGAAGATTGAGGGTGGTTGAGTTAGAAAACGAATTCTCAAGGACAATCTTCTTGCTGAAAAGTATGTCATCAGAATCCGGGTCCGAGATCTGATGGAAAGGCACGAGGCAGATTTGAAAATGTCAAAACAAAACACAGCACTGAGTTCCATCAAAACAGGGAGCAACATGAACAAGAAATATGGCAGAATGATCAATGCCGTTTACAACTTCCGAAAGAACTGCAACTTTTATGACCTCATGCCAAGGTCTGTGCACCACTTGCAGAACAGGCAACTGGTTATTTCGATAATTACACTGAACGGAATATTGAAGAACTAGAAGGTTGAGTTAGAAGCATTACTGTACACCTTCAAAATAAGTACTCATGCTTGAGTAAGGGTGGGGGAGACAGCCTACCTGGGGGCAGCGACAGCGGCCGGGCCTCTGGCACAAAGACCGCTCCGGTTGCTCAGAAGGGTAAGGAAAAGAAGGGGAGGGCAATTGTAATAGGGGACTCTATAGTCAGGGGGTCGGATAGGCGATTCTGTGGACGTAGACAGGAGTCCCGGATGGTAGTTTGCCTCCCTGGTGCCAGGGTCAGGGATGTGTCTGAACGTGTCCAAGAAATCCTGAAATGGGAGGGAGAGGAGCCTGAGGTTGTGGTGCATATGGGTACCAACGACATAGGGAAAAAAAGAGAAGAGGTCCTGAAAGAAGAATTTAGGGAGTTAGGTAGAGAGTTAAGGAGAAGGACTGGAAAGGTAACAATCTCAGGATTACTGTCTGTGCCACGCGACATTGAGAGTAGGAATGGAGCGAGGTGGAGGATAAATGCGTGGATGAGGGACTGGTGCAGTGGGTATGGATTCAAGTTTCTGGATCATTGGGACCTCTTTTGGGGAAGGTGTGACCTGTACAGAAAGGACGGGTTGCACTTGAACTCAAGGGGGACCAATAACCTGGCGGGGAGATTTGCAAAGGCTACTGGGGAGACTTTAAACTAGTATGGTTGGGGGGAGGGACTCAAATTGGGAAAGCTAGCAGTCAGTGTGTGAAGCAGGTGGCAGAGAATGGTAACACTCTGACCCAAAATGTAGGGGAGAGAGAAGAAAAAGAAAATAATCAGAGAATAAGAGAGGGTGGGTTTCTTAAATGTGTATATTTTAATGCTAGGAGCATTGTAAGAAAAGCGGATGAACTTAGAGCCTGGATTGACACCTGGAAGTATGATGTTGTGGCGATCAGTGAAACATGGTTGCAGGAGGGCTGTGATTGGAAACTAAATATTCCAGGATTTCGTTGCTTCAGGTGTGATAGAATTGGAGGGGCAAGAGGTGGAGGTGTTGCATTGCTTATCAGGGAAGATATTACAGCAGTGCTTTGGCAGGATAGATTAGAGGGCTCGTCTAGGGAGGCTATTTGGGTGGAACTGAGAAATGGGAAAGGGGTAGCAACACTTATAGGGGTGTATTATAGACCGCCAAATGGGGAGCGAGAATTGGAAGAGCAAATATGTAAGGAGATTGCAGATATTAGTAGTAAGCACAAGGTAGTGATTGTGGGGGATTTCAATTTTCCACACATAGACTGGGAAACACATTCTGTAAATGGGCTGGATGGGTTGGAGTTTGTAAAATGTGTGCAGGATAGTTTTTTGCAACAATACATAGAAGTACCTACTAGAGAAGGGGCGGTACTGGACCTCCTGTTAGGAAATGAAATGGGTCAGGTGGCAGAGGTATGCGTTGGGGAACAGTTCGGGTCCAGTGATCACAATACCATTAGTTTCAATATAATTATGGAGAGGGACAAAACTGGACCTAGGGTTGAGATTTTTGATTGGAGAAAGGCTAACTTTGAGGAGATGCGAAAGGATTTAAAAGGAGTAAATTGGGACCGTTTGTTTTATGGGAAAGATGTGGACGAGAAATGGAGTACATTTAAAGGTGACATTTTAAGAGTACAGAATCTTTAAGTCCCTGTTCGGTTGAAAGGAAATCGTAAAAATTGTAAAGAGCCATGGTTTTCAAGGGAAATTGGACACGGTTCAGAAAAAGAGTGAGATCTACAATAATTATAGGCAGCATGGAGTAAATGAGGTGCTTGAGGAGTATAAAGAATGTAAAAAGAATCTTAAGAAAGAAATTAGACAAGCTAAAAGAAGATATGAGGTTGCTTTGGCAAGTAAGGTAAAAGTGAATCCGAAGGGGTTCTACCGCTATATTAATAGCAAAAGGATAACGAGGGATAAAATTGGTCCATTAGAGAGTCAGAGTGGACAACTATCTGCAGAGCCAAAAGAGATGGGGGAGATATTGAATAGTTTCTTTTCTTCGGTATTCACCAAGGAGAAGGATATTGAATTATGTGAGGTAAGGGAAACAAGTAGAGTAGCTATGGAAACTATGAGGATCAAAGAAGAGGAAGTACTGACACTTTTGAGAAATATAAAAGTGGATAAGTCTCCAGGTCCGGACAGGATATTCCCTAGGACATTGAGGGAAGTTAGTGTAGAAATAGCAGGGGCTATGGCAGAAATATTTCAAATGTCATTAGAAACGGGAATAGTGCCGGAGGATTGACGTACTGCGCATGTTGTTCCATTGTTTAAAAAGGGGTCTAAGAGTAAACCTAGCAATTATAGACCTGTTAGTTTGACGTCAGTGGTGGGCAAATTAATGGAAAGTATACTTAGAGATAATATATATAAGCATCTGGATCAACAGGGTCTGATTAGGAACAGTCAACATGGATTTGTGCCTGGAAGGTCATCTTTAACTAATCTTATTGAATTTTTTGAAGATGTTACTCGGGAAATTGATGAGGGTAAAGCAGTGGATGTTGTGTATATGGACTTCAGTAAGGCCTTTGACAAGGTTCCTCATGGAAGGTTGGTTAAGAAGGTTCAATGGTTGGGTATTAATGGTGGAGTAGCAAGATGGATTCAACAGTGGCTGAATGGAAGATGCCAGAGAGCAATGGTGGATGGTTGTTTGTCAGGTTGGAGGCCAGTGACGAGTGGGGTGCCACAGGGATCTGTGTTGGGTCCACTGTTGTTTGTCATGTACATCAATGATCTGGATGATGTTGTGGTTAATTGGATTAGTAAGTATGCAGATGATACTAAGATAGGTGGGGTTGCGGGTAATGAAGTAGAGTTTCAAAGTCTACAGAGAGATTTATGCCAGTTGGAAGAGTGGGCTGAAAGATGGCAGATGGAGTTTAATGCTGATAAGTGTAAGGTGCTACATCTTGGCAGGACAAATGAAAATAGGACGTAGATGGTAAATGGTTGGTAATTGAAGAATGTAGGGGAACAGAGGGATCTGGGAATAGTTCACAGTTCGCTGAAATGGGAATCTCATGTAGATAGGGTGGTAAAGAAAGCTTTTGGTGTGCTGGCCTTTATAAATCAGAGCATTGAGTATAGAAGTTGGGATATAATGTTAAAATTGTACAAGGCATTGGTGGGGCCAATTCTGGAGTATGGGGTACAATTTTGGTCGCCTAATTATAGGAAGGATGTCAACAAAATCGAGAGAGTGTAGAGGAGATTTACTAGAATGTTGCCTGGGTTTCAGCAACTAAGTTACAGGGAAAGGTTGAACAAGTTAGGGCTTTATTCTTTGGAGTGCAGAAGGTTAAGGGGGGACTTGATAGAGGTCTTTAAAATGATGAGAGGGATAGAGAGAGTTGACGTGGATAAGCTTTTCCCACTGAGAGGAGGGAAGATGCAAACAAGGGGACACGACTTGAGAATTAAGGGACAGAAGTTTAGGGGTAACATGAGGGGGAACTTCTTTACTCAGAGAATGGTGGCTGTGTGGAATGAGCTTCCAGTGAAGGTGGTGGAGGCAGGTTCATTTTTATAATTTAAAAATAAATTGGATAGTTATATGGACGAGAAAGGAATGGAGGGTTATGGTCTGAGCGCGGGTATCTGAGACTAGGGGAGAATACGTGTTCGGCACGAACTAGAAGGGTCGAGATGGCCTGTTTCCATGCTGTAATTGTTATATGGTTATATGGTATACCGCCTATCGAAAAGACAGACAGGTGGGCAGAAGGGGTGGGGTTGCCCTGTTGGTGAGGAATGAAATTCAGTCCCTTGCAAGGGTGACATTGAAACAGGAGATGTGGAGTCAGTATGGATAGAACTAAGGAATTGTAAGGGTAAAAAGACCCCAATGGGACTAATCTACATTCCCCCAAACAGTAGCCTGGACATAGGGCGCAAGTTGAATCAGGAGTTAAAACTGTCATGTAGCGAAAGCAATGCTGTGGTACTTAAGGAAGTGGCTCTAGAAATCGTGGATGCATTGGTGATAATTTTCCAATGTTCTATTAACTCAGGATCTGTTCCTGTGGATTGGAGGATTTCATTGAGGAGGTGGGATGACTGTGTTGTGGCAGTCCCTGGGGGGTAGGCCACTCCTTGCATCATCCCCCTCGCCGATTGAGGGACAGGGGCGTTGGTGTGTCATGGGGTTTCCCGACGACGCTGTCAGGGGTGCTCTCTTCTGCTACGGGGTTTCCAGACGACGCTGTCAGGGGTGCTCTCTTCTGCTACGGGGTTTCCTGACGACACTGTCAGAAGTTCTCTCAAGGGTGTTGTGGTGTGTACTCTGACTGTTGGAATAAAAAGCTTCTTTTGAATCCGCAAGACGTATGGGCTTTTCCTGACCTTGACCAGACCACTACACTGGTAACCCTGCGTCGTTCATCACGCATCGTGATGGATAATAACGCTGTTGTGCTGAAGCTCCCAACTCTGTGGACCGAAGAACCGGAAACCTGGTTTCAGCAGGCAGAGGCAGTTTGCTGTGAGAGGTATCACGCAGGATGAGACTAAGTGCTATTACGTGGTTGGATCGCTTGATCAACTAACTGCCAGGCGAGTTAAGCCTTTCCTCAGGGCCCCCCCCCGGTAACAAATAAATATAGTGGCCTTAAAGAATTTCTCATCGGGAGGTTTGGCCTGGGTTACGCCGAGCGGGCAGCTCGCATTTTCAGAATGGACGGCCTGGGCGACCGCCAGCCGTCTGCCCTCCTGGAAGACATGCTCACCCTAATGGGGGACCATGAGCCGTGCTTTCTGTTTAAATATGCCTACCTGCAGCAGCTGCCTCCTGACATTCGCATGCAGCTCGCCAGGGATCCGTTTACCGACATGCAGGCACTGGGTGAACGTGCCGATGAGCTGTGGAATTCTCACCATCACAACCTGGAAGCAGTGGATGTCCTTCCCGAGGCGTTTGGAGACTCAGAGCAGGTCGGGACTGCTATTCACCGCGTCTCCGTTGCTCCCGGTCGGCCCCCGCGGCAAAATCCGGTGGTCATTGCGCATTCCACAGCAGGCACATCCTTCCAGCACGGCCAGCCTGCAGTTCAAACTAATGCCAGCAGAGGTCGCTGGCGCTCAAACCAGCCTAATTCACCTGCAGTTCAACCAGACGCCAGCAAAGCTGGTTGGTGCTATTACCATCGCCGCTGGGGAGCTGCAGCCAGGCTTTGTCGCCCACCCTGTTCGTTCTCGGGAAACTAAAGGGCCGGTCGTCAGTGATTCCTTTGTGGCCGGCACAATTCATCGCGTTTTCGCTTGGGATCGCCGCAGTGGGGGACGTTTCCTCGTCGACGCTGGTGCGGAAGTGAGTGTTCTGCCTCCCTCCATCGCCGACATCCGTGCGGGCAAACAAGGCCCCCTCCTCACCGCGGCGAACGGGAGTGCTATTCGCACCTACGGGTTTCGCACCATCCCCCTCAACTTTGGCCGCAACTCGTTTTCGTGGAGGTTCGTCGTTGCAGACGTTTCCCAGCCGCTGCTGGGCGCCGACTTCCTTCGAGCCCAATCACTGCTCGTGGATGTCAAGCGGCGGCGCCTGATGCACTCTGTCACGCTGGAGCCGGTCTTCCTCCGTACTGGTGATCCTGTAGCACGCCCTGATGGCCCCCGTCATCCGTGGATGTGACTTTCGCATGCATCCTGGCAGATTTTCCCGGCATTCTCAAACCCCACTTCCGCTCCTCCACCCCCAAGCACAGGGTGGAGCACCATATCCCCACTACTGGCCCGCCTGTGCACGCCCGGGCACGTCGTCTCGCCCCAGACAAGCTCCGTCTAGCTCGGGAGGAGTTCCGCCGGATGGAGGCGATGGGCATCGTGCGTCCCTCCGATAGCCTATGGGCCTCACCGCTCCACATGGTCCCTAAGAAGAACGGGGGCTGGCGCCCGAGTGGGGATTACCGTCGCCTGAATGATGCGACCGTCGCCGACAGGTAACCGGTCCCGCACATTCAGGACTTCAATGCCCATCTGGCCGGAGCATCCATATTCTCCAAGGTGGACCTCGTGCGAGGGTACAATTAAATTCCGGTCCGGCACGAAGACGGACATTATTACACCATTTGGTCTATTCGAATTTGTGCGGATGCCGTTTGGGTTGAAGAACGCCGCGCAGCCTTTCAGCGGCTTATGGACTGCATGTGCCGCGGATTGGACTTTGTCTTTGTGTACCTGGACGACATTCTGGTGGCCAGTCGCTCGCGGCAGGAGCACTGCATCCACCTCCGTCAACTGTGTCAGCGCCTCAGCGATTTCGGTTTGGCTATCAACGCGTCCAAGTGCAGTTTCGGGGTGACGGCTATCGACTTCCTCGGCCACTGCGTGACTGCACAAGGGGTGGTGCCTCTGCCGACCAGGGCCGACGCTATCCGCAGGTTCCCCCGTCCGACCACAGTTAGGGGCCTGCAGGAATTTGTGGAGATGGTCACCTTCTATCACCGCTTCCTGCCGTCAGCGGCTGCAATCATGCGTCCGCTTTTCCACCTGATTGCCCTGTCATCGCAGGGAGGTTGATTGATCCGTGGAAGCAACAGCGGCATTCGAGAGGGCTAAGCAGGCACTGGCTGAGGCCACAATGCTCATCCACCCACGAGAGGACACCACGACCGCCTTGACGGTGGATGCTTCTGAGGTTGCGGTTGGGGCAGTGTTAGAGCAACTCGTTGAGGGTTGCTGGCGGCCACTTGCCTTCTTCAGCAGGCATCTCGGTGGTCCTCAGCGTCGTTACAGCGCCTTCGACCGTGAGCTCCTTGCCCTGTATCTCGCCGTACGTCATTTCTGCTATTTTCTGGAGGGGAGACCATTTACTGCATTCACGGACAACAAGCCACTAACCTTCCCGTACGCCAAGGTATCAGACCCGTGGTCTGCCCGGCAGCAGAGGCAGTTGGCGTATGTGTCCGAGTGCACCACCTCCATCCAGTTCGTTGAGGGCAAATTCAACAGGGTGGCCAATGCCTTATCAAGACCTGCAGTCCACACGGTTCTCCAAGCCGGTGAGGGGATCATTTATTCCGCACTGGCAGCTGCTCAGCTTGTCGACGAGGAGATGACCGCTTATTGTATGGCGGTTTCGGGCCTGCAGTTCATGGACGTTGTCTGTGGTCCTGGGGGTACCACGCTGCTGTGCGATGTCTCCTCTGGAGTTCCACGACACATCGTCCCCATCACTTGGTGGTGCAGGGTGTTTGAGGTGCTCCATAGGTGCTCCTCCGTCAGGGCGACAACGGCCCTGGTAGCCTCCCGTTTTATGTGGCACGGGCTGCGGAAGGTTGGACATTGGGCGCGCACTTGCATTCCGTCCCAGACCGCCAAGGTGCAACGACACATGCATGCGCCATTGCAGGAGTTCCCCATTCCTCAGAAACATTTTGACCACATTCACGTGGACATTGTGGGGCCGCTGCCGTCGTCCCGGGGCACTACGTATCTATTCATCGTTGTGGACTGCTTCACGCGGTGGCCTGAAGCCATTCCGCTACAGAATTCTGCAACAACCACCTGTGCTCGAGCATTGTTGGTGCACTGGATCGCCCAGTTCTTCCGACCGGGGGCCTCAGTTCACGTCAGAGCTGTGGTCGGCCATGGCACGCCTCCTGGGTGTTCGTCTGCACCACACGATGGTGTACCACCCGCAGTCGAACGGCCTAGTAGAGCGACAGCTTAAGGGTGCCCTGAGGGCGCGGCTCACTGACCCAGACTGGGTAGATGCTCTACCGTGTGTTTTGCTGGGGATACGCACCGCACCCAAGGAGGACTTGGCCTCCTCCTCCGCCGAATTGATGTATGGGTCTCCGTTAACGGTGCCTGGGGAGTTCATCCCGCCGGCATGTGGCCAGGTGGAGCAGCCTTCGGACGCTCTGTAACGTCTTCGGCAGACGGTGGGCAAGCTGGCGTCGGTGCCCACGTCTCGTCATGGGTACTTCCGTCCGCACGTTCCCTCTGCTCTGGAGGACTGCCAGTTTGTTTTTCTGCGCAGGGTTGCACATCGGACACCTCTACAGCAGCCGTACGAAGGTCCCTTCCGGGTCTTGGAACATGGCTCGTCGACTTTCGTCCTGGACATGGGGGGTCGGCGTGAGTATTTCAGTTGCGAGGTTGAAGCTAGCACATATTGATATTGATCGGCCGGCCCTGGTAGCGAGGGCGGCCTCTGTCTAGGGTACCTCCTCCTCTGGCTACTACGTACCCTGCACTTGTTGCTCAGTCGCCTGTTCCGGGGCCGAGCGTTGTGTGCACCCGGGCTGGCCGCCGTGTACGCCCTCCTGTCCGTTTCGTACCTCGGGTACTTTGGGGGCGGGGGGGGGGGGGGGTCCTGTGGCGGTCCCTGGGAGGTAGGCCAGTCCTTGGATCGTCCCCCTCGCCGTTTGAGGGACAGGGGCGTTGGTCTGTCACGGGGTTTCCCCGACGACGCTGTCAGGGGTGCTCTCTTCTGCTACGGGGTTTCCCAACGACGCTGTCAGGGGTTACCTCAAGGGTGTTGTGGAGTGTACTCTGACTGTTGGAATAAAAAGCTTCTTTTGAATCTGCCTGGCGTCTGGCCTGTTCCTGACCTTGACCAGGCCACTACAGTGTTATCATTTATGCTGATGTTTCTAGGCTTCCTGTCAAACTACCGCTGATGAAGGTTCAGCTGATGAAGGTTCATCTTTCACCACCTTCAACATGCTGTATAGTGTAACAATGGATACTTCACCCATCACCAAGGAATCGAGCACTAACCATGGAAACACTGTCACTTTCTGATTGACTGCAACACTGGACTGTTTAGAATCTAGACTTCCTGTCCAATAGTTCACCAAGGAATCTACATTGCTTGTTTGCTCATTGAATAGTGCATTTATTTGGATCATAGTATTGAAGCCGCTACCACCCATTCGTACATTATAATGCAGATCTTTGTAACATGATAAGTAAATACAAATCTTCACATCTGTACCTTGATATTTTACCAATTAGTTTGATTCTGAAATAACTAATTAGTTGAGATTCATAAGTGATAGGATAGGAATTAGGCCGTTTGGCCCATCAACTCTCATTCATTCACCGTTAACCTATCTCTCCTTCGTGACCCCATTCTCCTGCCTTCTCCCCATAACCTCTGACAACTGTATTAGGTTGATGTTAGTTAGCTATTGACCTCTGTTTCTGTTTTGCAGGTGAAGAGTGGAGTGCTTTTCTTCAAGTACTGGCTGCGAGGCTGCAGTTTGTACTGCTCAAAGCTGATGGCTTCCTGGACCAGGTCACGCTACTTGGTTTTGGCATAGTTATTGACACTGCATTTGCATGTTTACATGTGCCTGACGAGACGTTTGTAGACACACTACAAAGGCTCTGGATAAAGAGGTGAGGGAGTTATTTTAATGCTGACATGGAAATGGTGAAATCCACATGGAATACCCGACACTGGTTCTCCACATGACTTGATTTGGTCATCTGTCTTGGAATAGATTTTCCACCAAATCCTCTGACCTTCCTGTCAAAAGTAGGGTGCAGTTGGAAGTGACACCTATGTGTTTATCAAAGCTGCTAATGAGTCAAACACTGATCACAGGTGTATAAATTAATCTTGTATAAAGGTAATGTAATGAGTGGGGGCGCTGTCGAGTATGTGGGGAGGTGGGGGGAAGAGAAAACTGTATATTTCAGTCCCTACCTGGTCGGAGAAGCGGCTTTCCTCCGAGCCGCATCTTCGCCCTTTCCTCGCAGCCTACCAATGGGACTGGAGCGGCGTTTCCTGCCGAGATCGGCAAGAACCTCAGCTTCGGCAGCGGCACAGTCCTGAAGCACCATCACGGAGCGGGCGATGCCTTATCCGGATCGCCGTGTGGTCAGTTCCGGAGTGCTGATACCGCCAACTCCAACATCGCGGAGCTGTGGTAGCGGAGCGTCCAGCTGCGGGCGGCGCTGAGTTTAAACACCGCGGAGCCTGGGATCTTTCGCCGTGATCGCCAGTGTTGGATGGCGTTGCAGGCTCGAAGGGCCGAATGGCCTACTCCTGCACCTATTTTCTATATTTCTATTTTCTATGTGGACTTCTGGAGCCGCGGTCTCCGGGGAGGAAGATCCGGTGTCGGAATTCTTCCGATACGGGCGATCCATCATCCGGTGAGAGGGCCTGAAACATCAGGCTGCCGTCGCGGCGACTGCGAAGGCCTCAATAGGCCCGACCATAGGTGAACAAGAGGAAGAGGACTGGACTTTGTTGCCTTCCCTCCAGTGGGAACCATTGTGGGGGGATGTTTTTATCTTTAATGTTAAATTCTTTAGTGTTGCGTTTTATCTTTATTGGTGTGCTGCAATTGCAACTCAAATTTCACTACAACAATTGATGGATATGACAATAAATGTCCTTTGTCCATGTATGAAATGCGTTGTCCAAATTGTTTTTGTCCAAATTGTTTTTGTTCAGTGACATTTTAAACTGGGCTCAAATTTGTGATTTTGTTTTCATCTGCTATCAAAATCCAAAGATTTTGTCCTGGCCCAGGCTCATCCTTGGTTCCAGCAGCAGCCTCCAGTCGTCAGCTCGGCCGCCGCCTGGGCTCCAGTGCAGGTTCCAACTTCACCGTCCCTGATCCTGGACCCAGGCTCGTCCTTGGTTCCAGCGACGGCTTCTTTATCAGCCCCAGTCATGGTCCCATCCCAAGTCCCAGGCTGGGCTCTCACTCCAGCTGGAGCACCAGGCTCGGCTCCAGCCAGGGCCCGCGGCTCAACCAGGTGTTGGGCACCGGCAGCGGGCGCATGAGCGCTGGAGTGGCCCACCCTCCCGGAGTGTCCCATCCTGCCTAGCGAGTCCATTGTGATGTCACTCAGGATTTTTCTTTCCCTAAATAGGCGAGTTTTTGGGCTTTAAAACTTTAAACGATTCAAAATGTGAGCAGAATGAGTGAAACTTGGGAAGGCTGCGGCCTTGCGTTTATAAGGAAATGGGAATCAAGCAGATTGTGCCCAGATGACTGACACACACACACACACACACTGAGCATTTTAGTTATATAGATATAAAAGCTTTAAATGCAAAATTAGGTATATTTCTGAGTTGTTAAGCAATGTTATTTAACTGTGCTCCTTAGGAATTAAGATGTCAGGCAAGGGTTGCGAGATTATATTTCTGCTTGGAAATGCATTGGTACATTTAAAGTGGTGTTGCAGATTTAAAGAAAGCACTGAGTAAAGAATATAATTTATCTATTACTGTCATTTTGATCCATCATAGAGGAGTTGCAGAGTGAGAATGATTCTTATCAGGTTTATCTTAATGAACTGTCATTTCCTGTCATTAGAATCCCAATGCCCCTGAAGGACAAGTCTGTGATGAAGGAAGGAAAGGTTCACACTATAGGGCAAGTGTGAGGAAAGAGTTAACAGGCATGGTTGATTTAGACTAGGGATAGAAAAATAACTTAGAAAGATATAAGGCAGAAACCAGACTGCTAGTAGATTAGAAAGTAACGATATAAGAACAGAGAGAAATTCTAGATAAAAAGTAGCAGTAGAAAGACTTCAGCAGGAGATAGTAAAGAAATTAGAACGAAGGGGAAAGGGACACGAAGTCACGCTCAACTACGCATGCTTGATGAGATTACATGAATATGTACACACACCCACTATGACAAGATGCCTAATTTAAATGCACATGCGATGCATGATAAGGGAGGTGTATTTGACGTTAGGTGGGCGTTCCCAGACGTTCTCGTGGGAAACAGGGCTTTATGTTATGATTGGAAGAAGCTCAATGGGGAGGGATGAGAATGTGATAATAATGAAATGAAATGTATAAAGATAAAAAGCATCTCCATCTTCGGTGTGCCTCTAGGGGACATCAGAGGAGAGGCACCTATTCTGCAGAATATGAAATTAATAAAAACACTTCTTTGTCTGAATTTGTCTCAAGAGCATTTGTGATTTTTGAATCTCACAACTTGGGGGCTCGTCCGGGATCCAATACTCTGGACAGCTGACGGGAGTAGACGGACGAAGGGAAGGTGCACCCTGCTGAGTTCAGCGGTCTCAGACTCCTTGCTTGCCTTCAGCTGTTTAAGCAGTAGTATCCGGACCACGCAGAGACTCGGCAAAGAAGTGGGAGTAGTTGGAAATCGTGAAAAATCAATCGAGCAATTTCTGTGCACAGAACCCAGGTAGGAACAACGACTAATAAAGTACTTCCTGGGCGATTGTGGAAAGACCTTGTGGTTGACGCCCTGAAGGATTCAGGGGCTGTAAGGTACCCAGAAGGGAGGGGAAGATAAGAAGTTCTGTAGAAATTAAGACCTTGTACGGGCAAAGCAGATATGATGAACACGGTATTGAGAATATGATGAACATGGTATTAAGAATATGATTATGATAAATAAGGTAATTAAACACGGTGTTAAGAAAAAGGGAGGGGAAAAGGCTGTGGGCCAAATCCCCGCATTCTGCCCAATAGTCCGTTGGGGCAAATGCTGGACCCTGGAGGGCAGGAAATATCCAGGGGTTGGAGGAGCCAACATGATAAGGTATAGTCCGTTGGGACAAATGCAGAGCCGGAGGGGGCCAAAATACCCAAAGGAAAGAGAAGACAGGGGCCGCGGTGGACGAAGATCACCCGGCCAACAGGACGGGGAGTCAAAGGGCAGAAGGGGAAGATAAGTTCGGTTGAAATTAGACCCCAGAGGGAGGTACCTAGGAGAGGACCCTGAGGGGGAAGGGGGTTTGTTAAATAGCCTCCTTGAAGATCCTTTAGGTCTGACAAGAACAGTTAGATCAATTCCTTTTCACAGAAGTGAAAAACAAGTAGTAAAGATTATGTTGCAGGCAGTAGAAAAACAGTAAATACGGAACAGAGAGAGACAGGATGATGAGGGAGTTACTCCCGAAAGTAGCAGATAAGAAGACGGCAAAGGCCGGGGACAAGAGTGCAGGACAGGGAGAAAATATAAAATGAATAATCTTATTTGAAGTAAGAACGGAACGAATGTGATTTGTATGGAAAAACCGGTTTGGAACGAATGGTTGTAAGATGAAAGGTTGGAATGAGCAAGTTGTAAAATTGAACACAGTGTCTGGAGCGAGGATTTCCACTGTAGTTCAAATTGGATTGCGAACAAGCTGTAAAATTAACTCTTTGTATCCTCGTAACCTGAAAAAGGGAAGTTGTAAAAATCAGCTTTTGATTTTCTTTTAATCGTTTCTTGATGTTCTTTTAGATTTCTTGTCAGTAAAGTTAATTTGGAAAATTGTTACTACTGCTAGGAATTGGACATTTAAAATAATGGTGAATATGGATTGAAATAATTGGAATAAGTTAATTGATGAAACATGACCAGCTTTTATGGTTTGTTGTTTTATGGTAGACATTCAAGTTGAGAAACAGAGAGAGAGAGAGAGAGAGAGATACAGACAACGAAACACAGAGATACAGCCAGAGAGAGAGAGAGAGCCAGACACAGAGATACAGACAGAGAGAGAGAGAGAGAGCCAGACACAGAGATACAGCCAGAGAGAGAGAGAGAGAGAGAGACACAGAGATACAGATAGAGAGAGAGAGCCAGACACAGAGATACAGACAGAGAGAGCCAGACACAGAGATACAGACAGAGAGAGAGAGAGCCAGACAGCTTTACTCAGAGAGTGGTAGCTGTGTGGAATGAGCTTCCAGTGAAGGTGGTGGAGGCAGGTTCGATATATGGTTATATGGTATACCCTTAGAAAGTATTTGCTGATGTGGACAATGTGTTGGTTTGTTCCACAAGTGAAGAGAGAGAAATACTTCAGAATATAAGACAGCAGATGATGACCTTGGGAAAGGCAGGATATAGTTCAGACTAGATTGGAAATTTTGAAATTGTATGGTGAAATGGAAAAAGTACATGTCAAAGAAGTTAAATTAAAATGCAGACAAAGCAGCTGAAACAGCATCTGGAAGAGATGTCCAGGGTAAGTCTGAATCGATCTAGGTATGAGCACTGTAGTGTCGTTTATGCTGAATAAGGTAATTAAGAGGTTTGATAAACCCACAGAAATCAGCTTTGACAACGGATTGTTTTCATTTGATGAAAAGAATAAATGGAACATTGAAGGTTAAAATAAATAAGATTTGTGTAATGCTCTGCCATTGGCACTGAAGAAATGTTGCATGCAAACTAACCAGCAGGTGATACAATGGAGAAGTTCCTGCAAGGGACGGAGTTTGGAACAGTTACAGATAGAATTAAAAAAGTATATGAAACAGTTAATAATGATATACAAGTCTATTTATGAACAGATAAAGTAAAAGCTGTCGGAGATGGACCAGGAGGAAGGACCCTTTAAACCTGAAGACAAGGTGCATGTATTTATTCGGCCAAATTTTAGAGCAGGTATTGGAGGATTTCCCAGGTCACGGGGAAACGCAACTATTACAGTATGTGGATGACCTCCTTTTGTCAGGAGCAAGAGAAATGGAAGTGAGGGATGCCACAATAAGCCTGTTAAACTTCTTGGGAAGGAAGGGTTTAAGAGTGTCCCGTAACAAGCTTCAATTTGTGAAACAAGAGGTAAAATATCTGGGACATTTGATAAGTGGAGGAAAGAGACGACTAAACCCCGAAAGGATAGCTGGGATCACGAGAGTACCACTGCCAAAGAATAAGAAAGAGATCCGAAAATTCCTGGGATTGATAGGATACTGTCGACTGTGGATAGATGATTACTCCAGACAAGTAAAATTCCTGTATGATAAATTGGGAGAAGAAAAAGACAAAGTTCAGTGGACTCCAGAACAGGAGGTGAAATTTGGGAAATTAAAGAACAGTTTGATTACTGCTCCCGTGTTGGCTCTGCCCTCAGTAGAACAACCTTTCCACCTGTTTGTAAATTCAGACAAGGGGGTGGCACTAGGGGTACTCACCCAGAAAAGAGGGGGAAATCGACAGCCAGTGGCCTTCCTCTCAAAAATATTAGATCCAGTCTGAAAGGGATGGCCGGGATGCATACCAGCGGTAGCAGCTACCGCAATATTGGTGGAAGAGAGTAGGAAATTAACCTTTGGAGGCACTCTGGTTGTTTCTACACCACACACAGTAAGAACCATACTCACTCAGAAATCCAACAGATGGTTAACAGACTCCAGACTTTTAAAGTATGAGGCCATCCTGATGGAAAAAGACGATTTGATGATAATTACGGATAAGAACCTTAACCCGTCCCAATTCCTGTATCCAGCAGAGAAACAGGGTGACAAGGAAGAGGGCCCAGTACACTGCTGTAGTGAAATAATAGATTTACAGACAAAAAGTAGAGAAGACTTAGAAGAGCAACCTCTGGCTGAGGGCAGCCGGTGGTTCACAGATGGATCCTCCAGGTGCATAGATGGAAAAATACATAGTGGGTACGGTATAGTGAACGGGGAAACTATGGAGGAAATTGAAAGTGGCAGGCTGCCTGGTAGTTGGTCAGCTCAATCTTGTGAATTATATGCATTAATGAGATCTTTGGAATTATTGGAGGGGAAGGAAGGAACAGTATATACCGATTCAAAGTACGCTTTTGAAGTAGTACACACCTTTGGGAAGATCTGGAAAGAGCGAGGAATGATAACAACTCGAGGTAAAGAACTAGCACATGAGCAATTGATAGGACAGACACTGGAAGCATTGCAAAAACCAGAACGAATAGCCATAGCACATGTGGCAGGGCATCAGAAGGGTAACACCCTGGAGGCCAGAGGAAATAGGGCAGTGGATGAGGTTGCAAAAAGAGCAGCCACAGAACAGATGGTAGAAATGAAGTCACTAATACCGTTAAGGGAACCAGAGGAAAAGATACCTATCTTTAGTGAGAAAGAACAGGAAAACATGAAAGAAATGGGGGCTCAGCGTACTTCAAATGGGAAATGGTGGACACCAAATGGAAAGCAGCTATTGAACAAAGAAATAATGAGGGAGTTATTAGGGAGATTACATGGACAAAGTCATTGGGGAACACAAGCCCTCTGTGACACCCTCCTCAGAACCTACGCTTGCTGTGGGATGTTTACCATGGCCAAACAGGTCATAAGGGGCTGTGCGATATGTCAGCGAATTAATAAGAAAATCATGAGAGCAGTCCCAGGAGGAGGACAACCATTAGCAGTTAGGCCCTTCCAAAGAATACAGATAGATTTTACCGAGCTGCCCCGGGTACGAACATGGAAGTACCTGTTAGTGGTAGTGGACCATTTCACCAGATGGGTAGAGGCATTCCCCACGGCAACTGCCACCGCACAGGCGGTAGCCAAGATATTATTAGAACAAATTATACCCAGATATGGGATTGTGGAAACAATAGACTCAGATAGAGGGACCCATTTTGCCTCAAAAACACATGAAATGATATGTGAAGCACTGGGAATAGAATGGAAATTGCATACACCATGGCATCCCCAGAGCTCAGGAAAGGTGGAAAGAATGAATGGCACCTTAAAGACCCAAATTACCAAGTTGATAGAGGAAACGAGACTCCCCTGGACTAAGTGCCTCCCGATAGCCCTGTTGAGAATCCGAACGGCACCTCGAAAAGACATAGGGATATCTCCATATGAAATGTTATTCGGGCTCCCATACTTAGGGAAGATAGAAGGAGTCCCAACAATACAAGGGAACGATGTGTTCCTGAGGAACTATTTACTGGCAGTGTCCCAATCTCTTGCAGAACTAAAAATTAAAGGATTGCTGGCCCAGAGCCCACCACTGGACTTTCCAATTCACTCAGTCAAGACTGGAGACTGGGTATTAATAAAAACGTGGAAAGAAGAAAAGCTGCAACCTAAGTGGACTGGACCCTACTTGGTATTACTAATCACGGAGACAGCAGTACGAACAAAAGAGAAAGGGTGGACACACGCACGTCGAGTTAAGGGTCCTGTGGAGGCCCCACCAGACGATATCAGCCCGTGGACAGTGCGCAAAGGAGAAGAACCATTGACTTTAATATTTACCAAGAACCCGCAGGAAAAATGAAGATTTCGTGTTGGTGGGTCGTGTGTTGGGTGGTTACCCAACTTGCAAGTAATGTAACATGCATAAAAATCACAATACCACAAAATAGAAGGTCCACCACCATCCAATTTAATGTATGTAAAGGAAAAAGGTGGTGCGGCTATACAATGTATGTATGCACCCATCCCTGTAAAGATTGGCACGCGGTGTTTACTTCATCAAAATATGGGTGGCATCGGACCACCTATCAAACTGATAGGTGGAGAGTATATCAAAACCCGAACGAGAAATTGCCAGGACGCATATATGTGAGCATACAGAGTGTCCAAATACAGGAAAGTGGTGGGTATTGGATATGTGCAGATAAAACAGGGAAGGACGCATGTCTGAAGTTTGAGATAGAAGGAGATGGGAAGAAGGTAATATACGAGGATAGGGGAGAGGTGTTCAAGATAGATGACAGTCAGAATAGGGATCCCGGGGCAACACCTGCACCACCAGTAGTCAGCAATGTCACCAGGGAAAATGAGTCTAAGAAGCTGAAGATAATGATAGTAGCAGGGGAAACAGGATTAAGGCAGTTATATGAGAAGGGAATACCAACACCAAGAAAAGGAGCCAACACCTGGCTTGCCTGGATGATGTACACAGCCAGAAGTATGCAACGAACCAATTGTTACGCCTGCGCCGGAGCTAGGCCTCAGCTGGTCCCAGTACCATTTCCCCTGAATTGGGATAGAACACCTAGGGCTATGACATGTATACTACAGCTATTCACGAATCCCCTCTTACAAAAAAATGAGATATGCCAGAGTTATCATTACCTATTTCCGGCCAGCAACAACAATACGAAGGGCCGAAGGGAAGATCCTCGACCTCCTCCATTTACCATTCCTTTTGGGGAGGAGGGGTTTGAGTGCTATACAAGAAATAACCCAAAGGGACAGGACATGGGGGAGGTGCTCAACTGCAATCCGACGTATAACATAACGGCTGAGGAACAGGGGCCACTCTTCAATAGCTCCTGGCTGAAAAAGCAGATAGTCAGTAGAGCCGATGTCTGGTGGTGGTGCGGTAGGAAATCCCTGTGGCCCCGGTTACCGGGGTCATGGACCGGAACCTGTACCCTCATACAACTGATGATGCCCTTCACCATAGCAATAGAACATGCTGTAGAACTCAATAAAGGAAGACAACGACAAAAGAGAAAGGTGAGAGGATCATTCGACACACACATCTATATAGATGCGATAGGGGTGCCAAGAGGGGTACCCGATGAATTTAAAGCCAGAAATCAGATAGCTGCGGGCTTTGAGTCCATACTCTTCTGGTGGTCCACAATTAATAAAAATGTGGACTGGATCAACTACTTATACTACAATCAACAACGCTTTATAAATTACACTCGAGATGCAGTTGAAGGATTAGCGGAACAACTGACAGCTACCAGCCAAATGGCCTGGCAAAATCGCATGGCCTTGGACATGCTACTGGCTGAGAAGGGAGGGGTGTGTGTAATGTTTGGCGAACAATGTTGCACATTCATCCCCAACAACACTGCTCCGGATGGGTCAGTGTCAAGAGCCCTAGCAGGGCTCACCTCTCCGTCTATCGAATTGGCTGAGAACTCTGGAGTTGACACCTCCTGGACCGGGTTTCTAGACTCCTGGTTTGGGAAATGGAAGCATATCTTTACATCTGCCCTAACATCAGTGATAGTCATGGTGGGGTTACTGTGTTTGTTCGGATGCTGTATCATTCCCTGCGTACGGGGGTTGGCTCAGCGATTGATAGAAACAGCCCTGACGAAGAACAGTGCAGCCACCATAATGGCCCTCAGACCACAGTATGACCTACGAGAGGAGGATAGGGAGGTGAAGAACCTTCTGCTAGCATTAGAAAAGGAGGAGATAGTGTAAATCAAGGGTGCGTAGCAAAAAGAAAAGGATGGATTGTGAGGAAATAGTTAACAGGCATGGTTGATTTAGACTAGGGATAGAAAAATAACTTAGAAAGAAATAAGGCAGAAACCAGACTGCTAGTAGATTAGAAAGTAACTCCTGGCACAGACTCACCACACGTTGTGAAAGGAACTCTCCCTCTAATTGGTCCCTTGAATTAGTATTGTCATCAGTAAGATGACAACTGATTCAACTTGTACCGGTGTGCTCCCGTTTTCCCCACCATCTCTCCACCTGCCTTCATCCTCCATCCACCACCAATTCAGTAATTAAAAAATGAAGGAGATTTAGAAGCTTTGGGCAAATTAAATTGTCACTTATTTTTATTTTTTATTTTTACGGAGAGAACAATTTGCGCATGCGCGGTTTAAGATTTTCTTTAATATCCGACTGACTGCCTACCTTGAGTAATTACTCACAGCACGTGCCTGCCCAGAAGCGACCTGTCATCCGGCAGTGAGAGTTACGGATGACAGTGTGAGGTACGGATTCTGCTTCGCGTTCTGATACTCCAGTCAACATTTAGCATGGGACTGTGTTTCTGTAGTGTAGTGGTTATCACGTTCGCCTAACACGCGAAAGGTCCCTGGTTCGAAACCAGGCAGAAACATTATGAAATATTGGTTTTACTGAATTGAGGCCGCATCGCAAATTGGAGGAACAGTGCTTTATTTTTGGACAAAGTGCAGGAGTAACACGACGGTTCAAGCAGCTTCTTTGGAGAACATGTATTGGTGATGTTTTGGGTCGGAAACATCCTTCAGACCAGAGGAGGGCTATGGCTTCTGATGGAACAGCAGCTGTGTTCATTTGAAGAATCGTCCAGTTGTCTCCATGTCACATCAACTGATTTCGCGAAAAACGAGATTCCAGAATGTTTCTGGTTTCGAACATGGGACCTTTCGCGTCTCAGGGGAAAGTGCGAACCACTATACTACAGAAACATTATCCCATGCTAAATATTGTACTTCGGTTCTGATTTTCTGCATTCTCTTTTTTCGGGCTCTGGTGGTGTAATTGAGCCACGGCTCGCCTTTAGGCCAAGGCTTTTTCATTTTTAGAGGAGCAACAGAATCCAGGATGGAGGAGCAAGTCGTATTGAATAGAGAAATGAGGTCATCTGAGATGCCTCAATAGTGCAGATGTCAGGGCAGCTATGACCCTCATAGAGAGCCTATGAGAGCAAGATGATGGAAGCAAGATGGCGGAAGCTGGTTAGGAAAATGGGTCATATAATTACCCATGAATCTGCCCATGACCGCACTACGCGTTTTGCGTAGGAGAAGTCCATCTTACTCCGCTATAGGATCTTTGATTTCAACTGTCTGGCCGCTGACCCAGAAGCGACCTGTCGTCAGGCAACGAGAGTTACGGATGACAGTGTGGGGTACGGATTCTGCTTCGCGATCTGATACTCCAGTCAACATTTAGCATGGGACTGTGTTTCAGTAGTGTAGTGGTTATCACGTTCGCCTAACACGCGTAAGGTCCCTGGTTCGAAACCAGGCAGAAACATTATGAAATATTGCTTTTACTGAAATCAGGTGATGTGACACGGTGACAAGCGGACGAGTTTCAATTAAACACAGCAGCTGCTGCTCCACCCACATCCATCATCTGGTCAGAAGAAGGTTTCCGACGAAAAATATCACCAATTAATGTTCTACAAAGATGCTGCCTGAACTGCTGAGTTACTCCAACACGTTGTATTATTTTGTGTAAACAATCATCTGCAGTTTCTACACATAATCCCCTTGACGTTCTTCCTGCCATTTCCCAGCTCCTATCCCGAGGCATTGCCGGGACTTGATGTATTTGTCGATGTCTTTGTTCTGCCTCTAATAGTGTTCGATGCACATCATAGATCCGCAATAGTTCACGTTGGGATAGGCACAAATTGCTGGGGTAAGGCACCATCTCTGGGTTGTTCGGTCCAAACGTAACAAGCAAGTGCTCTTTCTCCTTTTACAACAGCGGCCAAAGTACTTGGTGTAAAGATCGACAACTCAACGTGCCACCTATGATTTGTTTCTTACAGGGGCGGAAAATCCGGGGGGGGGGGGCGTGGGCAGAGGGGACATGTACCCCTCCCCCCCCCCAATGTTTTGAGAGGTGGGGGACATCCTACCCCTAGTTTTTGTCATCCGTATTTTTAAATCTCCGTGTTCCGCGAGACTGTGGAGGTGGGACGCTGGAATAACTCAGCGGGACAGGCAGCATCTCTGGAGAAAATGAATCTGTGATGTTTCGGGTCGACAAATATCTTCAGACAAATATACCTTACTTAAATTCATAGTTTAACTCAACTGAATTTGTGTATAACATGTCAGATCTGTTTCGGTAGTGTAGATGGTTTATGCATGCAACCTATAATGTAGCTACCGCAACACCACTACCCACGCCCAGCCATATCAGTATAACTGTGATATCCTCCTCTTGTTCCTTCCTTTTTCATGGTGGCGACCATGGTGGTGACCCACTCGGTGGGATCGGTTCCAGCACTCCCATGTCAACCATGTTTTTCAGCATAGCTTCAACCTTGCCCTTCATGGCAAACGACACCCTGTGTGGGGCACGGATCACAGGCACTACCGAGGGGTCAGTTGCGATCTTGTATACAAGTGGCAGCTTCCCCAACTGATCATCAAAGAGGTCAGGGTGCTCGGAGGGTGGATTCAGCATCACTCGCACTTCGTGGACCGTACGGTCGAAAGACACCAGACCGAGATCCTGGCAGGCTTGATTGCTCAATAGAGTTACACAGTCACAGTCCAGAATAAAAAACGACAGGTCACGGGATGATTTCTGCAGCACACAATGGAAGGTGGCCCTCCCCGCAGGTGTTAGCTCCTCTCCCCCATAAGCACGCAATATAGAGCGATCAGCAGTCAACAGCTCATTATTTCTTATCTGTTTGAATAGTGATGTCGACATAACTTTCACCTTCGCCCCCATGTCGAGCTTCACGGTGAAGGACTTATTGTTGACAGTAATGAGGACAGAAGGATCGGGGAGGCGAGATCGGCTATGAAGGAGAGTGTGAACACTAGTATCTCCCATGGAAATGCTGGGCTCAGAGTCGGGGGCAGTGTCGACAGAAGACTGGGAATCGAGTTCATTATCAACGCTGAAGGTTGTTTAAGAATTGTCTAGATGCTGGGGGAACGTTCCCATGGGAGCGACAGGCAGCTGCAAAGTGGTTCATCTTCCTACAGAAATTACAAGCTTTGCCAAATGCTGGGCACTGCGACTGCATGGAGTGGACATAATTGCAGTTGGGGCACTTCTTGGCAAGCGGGACCCGAGGTGCATGAACGGGCCGCAGCGTAGGGCGAAAGTTGTCTTGCTTGCGACGGGGCATAGCAACGCCAGTCAGATTAATAGCCTGGTTGTCAGATCCCCTCTGCCCATGTGGCGGGGCAACTACTTCAGCAATACGGCATGCATGCATTGCCAGAGTCAGGGTGAGGTCTGGTCTTTGCAGTAGATGAGCACGTAGCTTCTGATCTAGCATGCCGGTGACAAGGAAACCTCTGGTGAGCTGGTCACGCATGGTCTCGAAACGGCACCGCTGAGCAAGGTAGCGCAGGTCAGCGATAAAACATCCAACAGGCTCATCAGGCTGCTGCTTCAGTGTAAAAAATCTAGCCCGCTCCAATATGCGGTTGGAGGGCAAGTCACAAATCTCCGCAAACTTGCGTAAGAGACATACCGGGTCATTGGCAGATTCCGCCGGCTCGACGACCTGGTCGTTGTCATCCAGGACCGCTGGATTGTAGATGAAAGCCTGAGCTCGTTTCATAGCGTCGAGACCGGCAAGGTTCAGCAGGAGGGAAGCTTTGACCGCATCTGGGTCATTATGTGCACGATGTTGACGAAGTGGTTGTAGTCCATCACGAAAGTAGCCCAGCGTTCCGCAATGTCAGCGTCAAAGACAAGGGGAGAGGGCTTTCGGCATGAGGATGCCATAATAAATGGGGAATTAAACACTAGTTACACTAGGGACAAATAAAACCCGATAAACAGGAGGCGCGCGTTTAACTTGCTGACACCATGTAAAGGAGTCAAGTCTGACACACTGTGACCTTTACTGAGTCTTTTATTAAAGCACATGTCACACACGTCCCAGCACTGACTGCATCTAGTCTTCAGGCGTACTGGAACCAAAGGGGAGGAACAAGGGGAGGATATCACAGTTATACTGATATGGCTGGGCGGGGTTAGTGGTGTTGAGGTAGCTACATTATAAGTTGCATGCATAAACCATCATCAGATACCAACGAACCTGCCTCCATCACTTCCACTGGAAGCTCATTCCACACCGCTACCACTCTCATATAACATATAACATATAACATATAACAATTACAGCACGGAAACAGGCCATCTCGGCCCTACAAGTCCGTGCCGAACAACTTTTTTTCCCTTCGTCTCACCTGCCTGCACACATACCATAACCCTCCATTCCCTTCTCATCCATATGCTTATCCAATTTATTTTTAAACGATACCAACGAACCTGCCGCCACCACTTCCACTGGAAGCTCATTCCACAACGCTACCACTCTCTGAGTAAAGAAGTTCCCCCTCATGTTACCCCTAAACTTCTGTCCCTTAATTCTGAAGTCATGTCCTCTTGTTTGAATCTTCCCTATTCTCAAAGGGAAAAGCTTGTCCTCATCAACTCTGTCTATCCCTCTCATGATTTTAAAGACCTCTATCAAGTCCCCCCTTAACCTTCTGCGCTCCAGAGAATAAAGACCTAACTTATTCAACCTATCTCTGTAACTTAGTTGTTGAAACCCAGGCAACATTCTAGTAAATCTCCTCTGTACTCTCTCTATTTTGTTGACATCCTTCCTATAATTGGGCGACCAAAATTGTACTCCATACTCCAGAATTGGTCTCAACAATGCCTTGTACAATTTTAACATTACATCCCAGCTTCTATACTCAATGCTCTGATTTATAAAGGCTAGCATACCAAAAGCTTTCTTTACCACCCTATCTATATGAGATTCCACCTTCAAGGAACTATGCACGGTTATTCCCAGATCCCTCTGTTCAACTGTATTTTTCAATTCCCTACCATTTACCATGTACGTCCTATTTTCATTTGTCCTGCCAAGGTGTAGCACCTCACATTTATCAGCATTAAACTCCATCTGCCATCTTTCAGCCCATTTTTCCAAATGGCCTAAATCACTCTGTAGACTGTGGAAATCCTCTTCATTATCCACAACACCCCCTATCTTGGTATCATCTGCATACTTACTAATCCAATTTACCACCCCTTCATCCAGCTCATTGATGTACATGACAAAAAAGAGTGGACCCAACACAGATCCCCGAGGCACCCCCCTAGTCACCGGCCTCCAACCTGACAAACAGCCATCCACCATTACTCTCTGGTATCTCCCATTCAGCCACTGTTGAATCCATCTTGCTACTCCACCATTGATATCCCAACATTTGAACCTTCTTAACCCATGAGCAACCTTTTCAAAGGTCTTACTGAAGTCCATACATACAACATCCACTGCTTTACCCTCATTAATTTCCCTAGTAACCTCTTCAAAAAATTCAAGAAGATTAGTCAAACATGACCTTCCAGGCACAAATCAATGTTGACTGTTCCTAATCAGACCCTGCTTATCCAGATGCTTATATATATTTTCTCTAAGTATCCTTTCCATAAATTTGCCCACCACTGACGTCAAACTAACAGGTCTATAATTGCTATCTTATCTTAGGACCCTTTTTAAACAATGGAATCCCCTGACTGCGCTATCTTTAAGCGCCTACCTTCCTCTATCTTGAAAGTATCCAGACAACCTGCCTCCACAAACTCCCAACTCTGTGAGAAAAAAATGTTTCCTTGTCCCGTTCTAAATGGCTTGCCCCTTATTCATAAACTGTGGCCCCTGGTTCTGCACTCCCCTACATCGGGAACACGTTTCCTGCCTCTAGCGTGTCCAAACCCTTAATAATCTTATATATTTCAATAAGATCCACTCTCATCCTTCTAAACGCCAGAGTTTAGAAGCCCAGTCGCTCCGATCTTTAGCATATGACAGTCCCGCCATCCTGGGAATTAATGCCCCTGTCCCACTTAGGAAACCTGAACGGAAACCTTTGGAGACTTTGCGCCCCACCCAAGGTTTCCATGCGGTTCCCGGAGGTTTTGGTCAGTCTCCCTAATGGTCAAAAGTGGGTTCCGCTTCTTCTATGTTCCGGCGACTATTTCAAAAAATTCAAAACCGGCTGCGACTAAAAATAGGTTGCCGTTTTCAAAATCGGTAATTTTTTAGTTCAAGCCAGTTGCGATGTTAGTTGAAGGTGGTTGCCGGAGGTCGCAAGTAAGTGGACCAGGGGCATTACTGTGTAAACCTACTCTGCACTCCCTCAATAGCTCCATTAAGAAATCCTCAAATTAGGAGACTACAACTGCACACAATACTCCAGGTGTGGTCTCACTAGGGTCCTATACAACTGCAGACTCCTTTACTCCTATACTCAACTCCTCTTGTTAAAAAGGTCAAAATGCTATTCGCTTTCTTCACTGCCTGCTGTGATGAAAAAGGACGCCAGACCCCACTGTACTTCCTCTTTTCCCAACTTGACACATAGAGACATGAAAAATAGGTGCAGGAGGAGGCCACTCGGCCATTAGAGCCAACACCGCCATTCATTGCGATCATGCCCAATCAATATCCCATGCCTGCCTTCTTCCCATATCCCTTGATTCCACTAGCCCCTCGAGCACTATCTAACCCTCAAGGCGACATTTCAGAATGTTTCTACCTGGTTTCGAACCAGGGACCTTTCGCGTGTAAGGCAAATGTGATAACCACTACACTACAGAAGCACCATTTAGATAGTAATCTGCCTTCGTGTATTTGCTACCAAAGTAGATAACCTCACATTTATGCACATTAACTGCATTCGCCATGCATCTGCTCACTCACCCAAACTGTCCATGTCACCCTGCATTCTCATAGCATCCTCCTCACAGTTCACACTGCCACCCAGGTTTATGTCATCTGCAAATTTGCTAATGTTACTTTGAATCTCTTCATCTAAATAATTTATGTATAATGTAAATAGCTGTGGTCCCAGCACCGAGTTAGCGGTACCCAATTAGTCACTGCCTGCCATTCGGATAGGGACCCGTTAAGTCCTACTCTTTGTTTCCTGTCTGACAACCAATTTTCTATCCATGTCAGCACTCTACCCTCAATATCATGTGCCCCAATTTTGACCATTAATCTCCTATGTGGGACCTTATCAAATGGTTTCTGAAATTCCCAGTACACTACAACCACTGGCTCTCCCTTGACATTTTCCAAGTTACATTCTCAAAAAATTCCAGAAGATTAGTCAAGCATGATTCGTAAATCCCTGCTTGCTCGGACCGATCCTGCTACTGCTATCCAAATGTGCGGCTATTTCAACTTTTATAATTGACTCCAGCATCTTTCCCACCACCGATGTCAGACTAACTGGTCTATAATAGTAAAATTAAACGAGAACTTACCAGTTCGAAATTTGATCGTTATTTTATGAGGAGTACGTTGAGGGAATACGTGAAGAACCCCGCCAGGCCGCATGCGTGTCATTCTTCAAAGCAGTGGTGTGAAATCACAGATAACTGTAATGACGGAACATAGTAAGATTAGAGAAGAAAATACCAGTTGAGTACATGATCAAGCGTGGGAGCAGAGGGAACGTATTCCCTCAACGTACTCCTCATAAAATAACGACCAAACTTCTAACTGGTAAGTTCTCGTTTAATCTTACTATTTTACTTCGGAGTCACGTGAGTGACTACGTGAAGATTTCAAAGCTCTGTGATTTCATGCCGTGGAAACTAGTCCGTGCAGCACATCTGCCTTAATTGACTGTGGGAGGAATTGTGTTAACATGTTTAGACATGAATCCAACATTGAAATCGTTGATAAATTGTTAACAACAAATTATAACCCCTATTTATGGGGTAAAATTATATTATCTATCTATTAATATATAAAACTGTGTGGATGCCGGCGTCCGGCGTCTGGCGTCCGGCCGACTTTCTTCCTTTGATTCATTGCTACGCCGAAACCAGACGCAGAATCGCCGAGATCTTTTCCATTTCGGTAGAGATTTCACCTTTCTTTCTAAGTATCCACTCCTGATTATATTTCGTCGTGTTTATGTACACATTTCTAATCAAATCCTTCTTCCCCCCCCCCCAATGTTTGAAAAAAAACTGGCTTCTCACCCATAGAAGCTGCCACAGCCCCAGCCCTAGCCCTAGCCCCTGATGAACGTTCCATTATGTTATGTCACAATGCCCAATGCTCAAAGACATTGTTGCCATAGAGGGAGTACAGAGAAGGTTCACCAGACTGATTCCTGGGATGTCAGGACTTTCATATGAAGAAAGACTGGATAGACTCGGTTTGTACTCGCTAGATTTTAGAAGATTGAGGGCGGATCTTATAGAAACGTACAACATTCTTAAGGGTTGACATCTAGATGTCAGCAGATCTATATCGGTGAGACCAAGCGGAGGTTGGGCGATCGTTTCGCCGAACACCTCCGCTCGGTCCGCAACAACCAAGCTGACCTCCCGGTGGCTCAGCACTTCAACTCCCCCTCCCACTCCGTCTCCGACCTCTCTGTCCTGGCTCTCCTCCATGGCCACAGCGAGCAGCACCGGAAATTGGAGGAACAGCACCTCATATTCCGTTTGGGGAGTCTGCATCCCGGGGGCATGAACATCGAATTCTCCCAATTGTGTTAGTCCTTGCTGTCTCCTCCCCTTCCTCAGCCCCCCTGCTGTCTCCTCCCATCCCCCAGCCTTCGGGCTCCTCCTCCTTTTCCCTTTCTTGTCCCCGCCCCCGATCAGTCTGAAGAAGGCTTTCGGCCCGAAACGTTGCCTATTTCCTTCGCTCCATAGATGCTGCTGCACCCGCTGAGTTTCTCCAGCTTTTTTGTGTAACCTTCGATTCTCCAGCATCTGCAGTTCCCTCTTAAACATTCTTAAGGGGTTGGACAGGCTAGATGCAGGAAGATTGTTCCAGATGTTGGGGAAGTCCAGAACAAGGGGTCACAGTTTAAAGATAAGGGGGAAATCCTTTAGGACAGAGATGAGAAAAAAACATTTTTCACACAGAGAGTAGTGAATCTCTAGAAATCTCTGCTACAGAAGGTAGTTGAGGCCAGTTCATTGGCTATATTTAAGAGAGAGTTAGATGTGGCCCTTGTGGCTAAAGGGATCAGGGGGTATGGAGAGAAGGCAGGTATAGGATACTGAGTTGGATGATCAGCCATGATCATATTGAATGATGGTGCAGGCTCGAAGGGCCGAATGGCCTACTCCTGCACTTAATTCCTATGTTTCCGTTTCCCTCTCCTCACCCCTCTCCCACCCATCCCGCTCCCTCTCCTCACCCCTTTCCCTCCCTCCCCCGCCCCATTTCCCTCTCTCCACCCGCCCCCTTCCTCCTACCCCTATGTCCCCTCTTCCATCACTCCCCCTACCCCTCACCTCCTCCTTCCCCACTCTCTTCCACCTCTCCCCTTCCCCCTACACTCTCCCTCCCCACTCTTTCCCCTCTCTCCCACCCACCCCTCTCCCCCCTCCCTCCCCCACCCCCCCCCCCCCACATCTCTCTCCCCATCCCCCTCTCTCACCCTCTACTCCGCTCTCCTTTCCCTCCCAAATCTGTCCCGTTTCCTCCTCCTCCTCTCCTCTCCCTCCCCTCCCCTCCCCCCACCTGTGTGTTTGGGGGGGTGGTTAATGTGAGTGTGATGCCCGCCCCCCCCCCCCCCCCCCCCCGCAAACACCGTTGGGGAAACAGACCCAACGGGTCTGCACTTGGTCTAGTTATTATATAAAACTGTGTGCCTGCCGGCGTCCGGCGTCCGTCCAGCTGCCGGCCGCCTTTCTTCCTTTGATTCCTTGCTACACTGAAACCAGACGTAGAATCTCCGAGATGTTTTCCATTTCGGTAGAGATTTCACTTTTCTTTCAAAGTATCCACTCCTGATTACATTTCGTCGTGTTTATGTACACATTTTTTTAATCAAATCCACCCCCCCCCCCCCCCCCCCCCCCCCCCCCCCCCCCCCCCCCCCCCCCCCCCCTCCAATATTAAAAAAAACTGGCTTCTCACCAATAGAAGCAGCCCCAGCCCATGGTGAACGTTCCATCGTGTGATGTCAGAATGCCCAATGCTCACAGATGTCCAATCGGAATGGATTCATTTACATATGCCTTTGCAGGAGCCCCAGCACCTGGTGAACGTTCCATCGTGTGATGTCACAATGCCCAATGTTCACATATGTCCAATCGGAATGGATTCATTTACATATGCCTTTGCAGGAGCCCCAGCACCTGGTAAACGTTCCATCGTGTGATGTCACAATGCCCAATGCTCAAATACATTGTTGCCATAGAGGGAGTACAGAGAAGGCAGGTACAGTATACTGAGTTGGATGATCATATTGAATGGTGGTGCAGGCTCGAAGGGCCGAATGGCTTACTCCTGCACTTAATTTCTGTGTTTCTATGTTTCCCTCTCGTCACCCCTATCCCTCTCCCACCCATCCCTCTCTCCCCACCCCCTTCCCTCTCTACCCCACGGGTCTGCACTTGGTCTAGTAGAACTTAAAATTGACTCTGCAAAGTTCCAGTTTAACTACTGGTTTGTGGTAGAATAGTTGGAACATTTTACCCTGATGCATCCTGCTGTTTCGAGGATTTGGTTAATTGGTACATCCAACGCCATAGCTGCCGATGTAGCTGCAGCCCTGGTGGAATATGATTTGAATATGTTAGTATCAACCCCAGCTGTTGTTAAAACCTGTTTCAGCCATCTGGAAATAGTTTGAACCGAAAACTTTTTTGTGTTTTTTTTTGTGGCTGATTAGTAGTGCCATCTCATAGCCTCAGATGTTTTTGGTGTTCTCCATATATAACAATAATTGTCTTATTATACAGAGACGATATCTGTAGGGTAATCCCTAAATTCTATTTTGAGGCCTGATGATCCCGGTCTGTTCTGTTTGACTAATTCGCAATAGGAAACGTTATATTCCTGTTGAAGAAGTCATATAGTCCAGCCTTAACTGATGTACGACTGTACCCGTGACCAAAGCCATCAGCATGACTGTTTTGTGCGTCAGTCTTTGCAGGGACAGAGCTGTTGCTGGAGACTAATTCCTTAGCAACGTTAGGGCGATACTCATATCACATTTTAGAGAGTACCTGGTTCTTGGGGGATTGATATTAAAAATTCCCCTCATAAGTTTGGTTACCAGGGGTGAGTCCCAACCGAATGATGCTCTGATCCTCGTCATAGATATGTTGAAAGGGCACTTCTGGCGCAGTTAATGGGACTGTAACTGAGCCCCTCATCATAATGGAGGCCTGCCAGGAATTCCCAAACCGACGTTATGTTCATCGAACTGTAGGTGATGTTGTTTCTGTGATAATATATCTCCCATTTCCTGATGTATACCAGATATAGTTTTTTGGTGGACTGTCTGTGGCCCGCTGAGATAATGTTCAATGTTCGGTCTGCCAGTCCCAGTTGCAGTAGAGATTTCTTTAGACTCTACAAATTGATAGGTCTGTTGTATTTGACATGGATGGGTTCCCCTGTTACGGGATGAACCAATAATCTGGTTGTTTCAGGATGGTTAAAGGTACATGGTTAAAACCCATGTCGAGTATCAACAGGGAACCATGGTTAAGTAGGCCAATCGGCACTACCAATTAACAGACGCTGAGTCTTGTTGTATTTTCCATAATACCCGACTGATAATGCAGAAAAGGATGGAATGCATAGATAAACAATTTCCCCCTCATTGCATTGAAAAGCATCTGTCCCTGCTGTCCCAGGGTCTGGTTCCCAAGAAACACAGTTTGGTAACTGGAGATTAAGTCTTGTTTTATTGAATTTGCGTGACCTGATGTCTGTCACTGAATTTTGGGTTACCTGGTAGCTGATATTCAAATATTTCTCTGGATACACCATTACCAAATTGTATTAGTCAGATTGTCACTCTGTAGTCTAACACGCTGGTGATTTATTCCAGAGCAGTATGACTTTAGGCCATAGAACGCACCCCACATTTCCATGTAGTTTATGCCCAGTGTCTGTGATAATGATGCCTCCTGGGCCTTTCATCTACCTCCACAGATGGAGATGGAAATTGGTAGTACCCCAACCAAGCGCACTGGCATCAGTTTGTAGCACCACTAAGGGTTTGCTGATAACGATAGGATTGGAACAATGCCGAATGTTCTCCCTCCACCATTTTAATTCCATAAGCTTTGATTGGTGACTTATTGGTCTGTCAAAATGACCAGTATTAACTTTGAGTGTTTGTATTTTTGCCCTTTGTAGATTTTTGGTAATACAAAGGTCCAAAACGTGTGGCTGGAAAGGCAGACACTATGTGCCAATTACCCTTGCTACCAATCTGATAGACGGTTCACTGATGTCAGTGGGGTTGTTGCAGGCCTCAGTTAAGACTGTAGCCTTGTCATCACCGACATGTGAGCTGTCAATAGTGAACCCCAAATAATCCATTATGTTGGTAGGCGTTAGTTTAGATTTAACTGGATGGATGATAACCCCAGTTTTCACCCAATTGTATGGTGGCTGTTACAGCTAGTTAGGCCAACTGCAAAGTTAAGCCCACAATTAGTATGATCATATGATTATGTATTTAGTAGAGCTCTATACTGCCAGAGCTGCCCCATCCAGTTGAATTTTTTTAAATAACGTTTGTGATCATTCCGTGTCGGCACTGAATAGTAAGCATCTTTTCGGTCAATGCTAGCCAAGGAGTAGCCTTTGGAAATCAGTTCTTTAGCAGTTACCAGTTCCTATTTTGTACTGAATATATAGTGCAATGTATTCAATTTGGTCAATTCGATGATGATGCGACTGTCACCATCTATTTTGTTTTTGGTAAAGAAATAAGACACATATTCCAGCCAATCGTGTTGGGTTTACCCATTACCCCTTTTGCACAATTCAATGGTATATCCCTGGATACTGCTTAGGATATAAGTGTCTGTAGTTGATATACACCATGTATCCCAAAGAGTGTAATCTCCCACCAATGTGTGTATTATCCATTCTTCCTATAATTTGTAAGAGACCAGACCCACCTACCTCCATTGTTAACGACTTCTTTGCCTTGTGCATGTTCGCCCACCTGTGGAACAGTATGGGAACAATAAAGACCGCAGTATCACTTACCTGCTGGTCCAGGCTTAAAACTTGCCGTTATGGGGGAACGCCCTTCCACCCCTCCAACTGCCGTTTTGACTTGTCAAAGCCAGCGGCTCCGTACTGTATAGAGCCCTATACTGTAGCAATGTTACAAAATTTTGAGATTTAAAAAATCAAGTCTATAATTTATCCCATCAGATAAAGCATAACACGAAGTTTAATTTGACACCTAATTCACTTTCATATCTCAAGTAATAAAACAGTTATGGCCATTTTCATACTCGGAAATTAGCATCTTGTTCCCTATTGATTTTCTATGGACATAACAAAAAAGCTGTGATCGTGGACAGTCAAAAGCCCATAACCTTCTTAAAAATTAAGAGAACTGAATGAAATTTTCAGTTATCATAGATTGAAGCATTCTGAAACAAATATAAAATAATCTTACTTGGATGACCTGAAATTTTACTTCGGAGTCACGTGAGTGACTTCGTGAAGAAGCCCGCCCCAGGACGCATTGCGGCATTACGTTTCAGACATGCAAAGCGGCAGCCGGGAGTCAGGGCTCCCGAAGAAACGAGAGAAAATCTAAGTTTAGGTAAGTACTTACCTTTACTGTTACAGCCCCTTTGCGTCTGCTTGTTCCCCGCAGGGCGTGCAAGCGGCCCCCTTGGACTCCGGGAGGAGTTTTCCGTTCGAGGGAGGGGAGGAAAGACGCTACTAGGGAGAGAGAGCGCCGGCGGACCATGAATGGGAGCTGTGCCGGTGCCGGTAAACTCTCCACCGGGGCGACATTGAGAGCGCAGGAAGACGGCGCTAGCACTGCGTTGGGGTCCCCTCAGTCCTCGCTCGCTCGCGAGTACTGTCCAGGTGAGGCAGGCAGGCGGGCGGGAGGAGGCTTCCGACATTTGCGGAGCCGTTAGGGGGACCCACTGTGCAGTGCTGGCGTGGAGTGCGCTGCAGCCCGAATGCAGGTGAGCAGCAGCCCGAGTGCAGAGAGAGAGAGAGCGAGGACCGCTAATCAGCGCCCCGCTCCCGACTCTGCATCAAGCCGTCAGCACTAAGCTGCGGGCAACAGCGCAGCTGGGGCGGGGGGGGGGGGGGGGGGGGGGGGGGGGGGGGGGGGGGGGGGGGGGGGGGGGTCAGCCATGCGTGCCTGGCGGTAGGTGCGCCTAGCGACCGGTCCACTTCCGACGTTCACCGAGGCCAGCTTAGAAGAGACCTGGATGTGAGAGCCTTCCCCGGGTGGTGGGGGGGGGGGGGGGACCGGGCAGGAGCAGCCGAGAGCTGCAGCAGCTAGGGCATTGGCGGGGGGGGAAATTGCAGCTGCTGGGCGCCCCGCTGTGCTGCTACCCGACCCTGCGCGGCCAAACAGTCGCGCCAGGAAAACGGACACGCGCGGCCCGAGCCAAGGCCCGCTGAGGTCCGAGGCAGGGGGGGGGACATGTCTGGCTGCAGCGTTTGTGGAGCCAGAACCCAGGGTAAAGGGAGGGACTCGACGGGGACTGGGGTCAGTGCACGCACTGCCTAGTCACCCAGGCGGGGGGGATTTCCTCACGAAGCCGGGGGGGGGGGGGGGCGCTGGCTGGGGGGGGGGGGGCCAGGGGCACATGGGGCTTTATAAGGGGATTTCAGGGGAGGGGGCCAACAACGTGGGGGGGGGGACTTCGCCCTCGGGAGAAATAGCTCGCAACCGAGGGTCAAGAGCACCCGACAGGGGGGCGAGGGGGGCGGACCAGCCATCCAGAGGCCGGGCCATCAGGGAGCTATGCCAAGAGAGCGAGTACAAGGCCCGGCGCTAGCGCAAATGGGTTAGCAGGCTTGCAAGTGGGGGCCAAAAGCCCTCCCACTCTGCATCCGTACCACAGCGGGCTTGGGGAGGGGGCGGGGGGGGGGGGGGGGGGGGGGGGGGGGGGCAAACGGGGGGGGTGGGGGGGTAGGCCCTGCCCGCTGGACGAAAGGACGTCGTTGGGCAGCAAACAGGGGTGGACCGCTTAGCGGGCGGTCCGCAAACCCGACACCGCGACCGAGCCAGCCCGCTAGCACCTGAGCAGCGGGCTGGATGTGTGTAAAACCCGGCGGTGGAGCTGACATCGGACTGGGACGTCTCTCCACCCAGGAGGGGGAGAGACAGCCGCCTGAGCTGCAGGAGCGGCTCTTGGGCATTGGAAAGGTGAGTTTGCAGTTGTGTTTTATTACAGATTTCAGGAACTCAACGCAAAAAACTCGCAAAGAGAAACTGCCCCGCTCCAACTCTACCAGCGGGGCAGCAACCGGCGGCAGCGTCGCTCGCAGAGCGTTTTCGCTATCCCTGAGACCGAGCCAAGCCAGTCTCGCCAGAGCCTACACGGCGGACTGGGAAAGCGGCCAGGAAGCCAAACGGCCGGTCGTCTCCGATTCGTCGGAGGGGGACATGTCTCTACCAAAGCAGTGAGAGACAGCCGCCTGAGCTGCACTTAGCTGCTCCTGGAGGAGAAGGTCCACCGGGAACAGCAGCGCTCCCGGCGAGACAGGACAGGCACCTCCTCCATAGTGTCGTTCAGGCACTGCCCTTTGCTACCCTCATACCACGGGTTGGAGCAGGAGGCTAGCATTGGTGACCAGGGCAGGGCTGGTCTGCAAATGGGGCAGGCGGACAAAATCGGGAGTATGCATGAGGTGCAGGATCAGGAACAGCTGTTGGGTGTCGTGGACCGCTTCGTAGCAACCCCACGGGCTGGAGCACTGCCGGAGCCAAAACAATGGCAGCCAGCAAGAATATACAGCACCAGAAAACTATGAGGCCCTTAAGGGGAATAAGCCTAAAACAGCAAAATCTGGAAGTTGTGGGGGCCCTTATGCGGGCATAAAAACTCAAGCTACAGCGGATCCGAAGGCTCCTGATGTCAGCTATCACAGCCTATGCTTGTTCTGTGGAGATAAAGAGATCAACACGATTCGAACTAAATAATTTCTGAAGGGAAATACACTGCTATTTGGGGGAGATCTGAACAAAAAGCTGAAGGAGATCGAAGAGGTATCAAACACCTTCGGCATCATGAGGGCAGGCCAAGGGACGAGCAAACCACGACTTTCGATACCCTAACAGCAGCACCTCACGGCATCCACCAGTCTATGTCTAGAATATGGGACTGGTGAAAGCTTGGGGCCGCACTATCCCCAAAGATCTTTTAGATCAGGGCCCGCCGCGGACCCCCTGGAAAATGCGCCCCCCCCAACGTCGCCAGCACATCCTCAGAACAAAAGCACTCAGAAAACAGAAAACACAAAACCGCCAATAACCATGGAGGTAGGTGGGTCTGGTTCCTACCAGCATATAGAGCGCTTTCTTGGACTATCTTGGCTTTCATATTAATTCAGTCCACGTAACTATAAGGATGCCAAGAGACAATTGGCACAAACAAGCACAAAGTAATGGTCAAACTACCAACTACTCGACAAATAACAGAGTAATTGGGAAAAAATGGTACCATTTCTGTCTACATCATTCAGATGTTAGTATCAAAAACAACATATACGTTGTCATTGAGCATCTCATGAAGTTACCCACTGAAGTAATATCAGATAGACAGTGGTGGGGGTTACCACTTATACTGGGCATTAATTATCTAAAAAATGTTCGGGTGAATTTTATGAGTTTTAAAGCACTTGCATGTATGGGTATAAATAGACTACACTATGGAGGTGGCCTATATTAACCATATGGCAGCATAAAGTCGGTATCATATGAGAAGTTGGTCAAACCAATTTGGCAATGGTATATCCATAGATGTATTTGACTATCAACAACTTACCTGGGCGGTAAGAAAAATACAGTGACAGACACCAGGTCACATAATATTAAGGACTACATCAATTAGATGTTTTCATATAAAGTTAACAAAACTATTAAGCTAAATGATGCAACAGATATTAATGCATTTCATTGTCGCTGTACTGTACACTGACAATGACAATTAAAATGGAATGTGAAACTGATATCGATTATTTGCATTAACGCTATATCACCAGGTGTTCGGGGATGTCCTATGTATGTCGCGGGGGGAAACCAGACCCTGGGCCAGTGGAATCCTCATTAAAAAAAAAAATTCTCTGGGACAGATAGTTCCAGCAGAAAGATCGTCAGCTATATATATTAACTTTTCTGACTTATAGGTCATGTTGTCATTCAAGAATGTATTTATAATATTGATAGACAAATGCGTTCACGCTGCATTGGTGAAATTAATTCTATGTATTTTTCCCTTCTGCCTCACCAATCGAGAACAACGCACAGTACAAAAGGATTCTGCTTCAGGTATTTGATAGTACCTGACGGACTTACGCAGCCCTTGTTTCACTTCACGCCATGACATGGCTGTTGAAACTTGGATGTTGTTTTTCCAGTACCCAGAATTATTAATATCGGAGCCGGGCACAAATCAACTGTGCCATGAGAAATAAGCTCCTGAGCTGCAGATTCTGCGCAAGCCTCTGGGACTGGGATTGTTATACTGAACAATCAACACCATGTCAGCATCCTTTTGAACATCCACTGGACTACAACACTTGTCCAGCATCAAGAGAAGTACTGCAAGGATAAAGGGGAAAACCTCCTCATCCGATACAGGTACTACGAACTGGAATTCCTGGAGAACCTTCATCATGATGAAGGATTCGGCTACAGTGCCATCAACACAGCTAGAATTGCCCTGCCTGTTCTTTTTCAAAACAGCTACAGGACAACAGGCCATGGGGTCACTGGCTGGTGGTAAATTTAAAGGGTATTAAAACTCTAAACCCCTAGACTAGGTACACCTATATATGGGATGTCACCGTGGTTAACCACACTTCAGGGGATCCCACCAGCCAGAGTCCTAAACCTGAACCTTCTATGCACTAAAAACATATGTTAAAGGCACATGGAGCAGCACAGAGTGTCCAGTCACTACTCCTATTTTCCACTAGACACCATGCTCACAGCTTCAGACCAGATCTCTATCATTTGTTCAGGGAATGGTCAAACCAGACCAGGAACACTTTATCCAGTCATAAAAAACGGGCTACCCGCCAGAAAACACGGTATGTGCCAAGACCCTATTACCTTACATAGACACAACCTAATTATGCGAGGGAGATGAAAAGCCTTGTGGGTTGGTCACAAAACACCTTGTGGTCGGGTAACAAGCCTTTTTTGAAATGGCTCAAGCAGGTTAAAGCTCCTGGGATAAAACTAACATGTATAAAGTTGTCATCCCACAGGAGAAGCTTCCACGTCAACGGCAAAAGAATGGACGTGCCTGTAAACCACATCCTGGCTACAGCAGAATAGTGGGGGTAAAACGTTCAGAGAAATAAATTATTATAAACTGTTGACAAAACCTGTTTTTATTTGCAGAAAGATTCCAATCTGCAAATATTCAAATTAGCCAAGGGGAGCATTTAAAATTCTTCAGTGTTATTGTAAAATACCATTGGTTTTTTCTATAAGCAGAATCATTGATTGATTATGATAACACGCTTCCTCCCTCAAAGGCTTCGGCAGCGAGTGATATAAGCTGTTACACGGTTTGAAATCACAGAGCTTTGAAATCTTCACGAAGTCACTCACGTGACTCCGAAGTAAAATAGTAAGATTAAACGAGAACTTACCAGTTTGAAGTTTGATCTGTATTTTATGAGGAGTTACGATGAGGGATTACGTGCCCTCCGCTCCCACCCTCATTACATGGATCAAACTGATAATTGATGTCTCTTTATTCTTTACTATGTTACTTCAAATACGTGTCTGTCTGTGATTCCACACCGCTGCTTTGAAGTTATGCCGCAATGCGTCCTGGGGCGGGCTTCTTCACGTAATCCCTCATCGTAACTCCTCATAAAATACAGATCAAACTTCAAACTGGTAAGTTCTCGTTTAATCTTACTATTAAAGCATATAATTAGTTAGTTACCCAAGTGTAGCTAATTTCAAACTTCAATTACTAGATCTAAACATCTATCCATTTCTTAATAAATGATTAACGTTTTTAAATGGCCCAAGTGTCCAAATAATATTTATAAATAATTCACAATAAAACATGATTTTAAAATCTCATTTACATTAATTGATAGAAAACTCTCGCTTTCCCGGATAGCCCTGAGGTCATTCAGCCAACAGGGTCCTTCAGGAGCTGAATCTGGACGCACTTGCCACAGTTGTAGCAGCCAGAGTCTCCATCCGTGTCCCTGGCCTCCCACATCACGCAAGCATCAAACTGTCTCATCTTTCCCGTCATGTGTTCACCGCGTATCATTCTCTCCAGCTTTTTGCGTAGTCTCCTTTCTTTAGCCTCGTCGCAGAACCAAAGACTCACCATTTTCTCTCATGGCACTTCCCTCACTGCCGCTCCCCTGGAGCAGCCTTGCTTATATTGGCTGATAAATTGCATAAATTGCCTAATTTGCCAAGTTACAAATCAAATTCCTCAATAAGCTGTTCTCCCTGCTTGTCTTTGATTGTGCATCCCCGAGATCCACGTAAGCACTGGGCTTCGGTGTAGCGTTTGAGAAGATTTCTGACCGCTGCCATGAAATTTTACAACAGCTGCCAAAGTACTTGGTGCAAACATCAACAGTAGCTCGTGTTCAAGAAGGAACTGCAGATGCTGGAAAATCGAAGGTACGCAAAATTGCTGGAGAAACTCTGCGGGTGCAGCAGCATCTATGGAGCGAAGGAAATAGGCGACGTTTCGGGCCGAAACCCTTCTTCAGACTCACTCAGACTCACTTCAGACTAGTGACTTGTCTGAAGAAGGGTTTCGGCCCGAAACGTCGCATATTTCCTTCGCTCCATAGATGCTGCTTCACCCGCTGAGTTTCTCCAGCAATTTTGTGTACCATCAACAGTAGTGCTGCTGTTTGTTAACAGCCGATCTTGCCCATATTCCCAGCTGCAGCATGGCACACTTTATATCGCGGCAGTGGTATATCCTGGTGTTGGTCTGGTGCGAAATGGTTCAATGGATTAAATAATTTAAATAATTTAGTGATACTTTGGTGTTGAATTTCTTCTTGAATGCTATGTTGTATTTTTACTAGTGTGCTGCAATCTGAATTTCCCCTGAATAAGGGGATTAATAAAGTCTAATCTAATCTAATACAGATGTTACTGTTGACATTTCAACTGTCTGGGTGGTGACCCAGAAGCGACCTGTCATCAGGCAGTGAGAGTTACGGAGGGCAGTATGAGGCACGGAGTCGGCTTCGCGATCTGATACTCCAGTCACCATTTAGCATGGGACTGTGTTTCTGTAGTGTAGTGGTTATCACGTTCGCCTAACACGCGAAAGGTCCCTGGTTCGAAACCAGGCAGAAACATTCTGAAATATTGCTTTTACTAAAATCAAGTGATGTGACACGGAGACAAGCGGGCGATTTTCAATTAAACACAGCAACTGCTACTCCACCCACATCCATCCTATGGTCAGAAGAAGGTTTCCGACGAAAAACATCACCAATTAATGTTCTACAAAGATGCTGCTTGAACTACTGAGTTACTCCAACACGTTGTATCATTTTGTGGTAACCAATTATCTGTCGTTTCTACGCAGATTCCCCTTGACGTTCTTCCCGCCACTTCCCAGCGCCCATCCCGCGGCATTGCTGGGACTTGATGTCTTTGTCGATGTCTTTGTTCTGCCTCTAATAGTGTTCGATGCACATCATATATCCGCAATAGTTCACGTTGGGATAGGCACAAAATGTTGTGGTAAGGCACCATCTCTGGAGTAAGGCGGATAAGGCACCATCTCTGGATTAAAGAAATAGGTGACATTTCTGGTCGAGACCCCTCTTCCGCTTGAGAGTGAGGAGAGGGGGAAACTAGTGGTATGAAAACGTATGGAACAAATCAGAGCCGGCCACGATTACGAAAGAATGTTGGTAACCACAATGGTCCAATGTTGGCACTTTGATGTGGAAAAGGTGCGAGCGAAGGTACATCAACAGTGAAAACAGGAAGGAAGACGGTGGGGGGAGTACGGGGGGGGGGGGGGGGGGGGGGGGGGGGGGGGGGGGGGGGGGGGGGGGGGGGGACGCACGTAGAGAGAGGAAATGTAAAGATACCTTGAAATTAGGGAAATCCCTAATTGTAGGTTGTTTGATGTCCAAACGTAATAGGAAGCGCTGTTTCTCCTATTTACTTGCGGTCTCAACGTGCAAGTAATGATTTGTTTCTTACATCCCATTGTGTACATTTTCGAGCTGAAGAACCGGATGATCGGCCGGATATTGTGTTCAAAGCTGCGGCAGCAGAATATCGTAAACGTCCTTTGTGTAAACAAATATCTGCAGACCCCTTGGCTTTCTTCCCGCCATTTCCCTGCACATATCCCGAGTCATTGCCATATCCCATATCACCCACCCAGGCGCTAAATCGCCTTTAGTACTCCTGATGTATGCCCCACATCCGCAACAGTTCACGCTGGGATTTTGCTTCTTCATTGGGGACAATTCTACTCCAGATCGGAAGTTCGTGAAAATTAGACGTCCTGTGCCCCATGCGCTCGTGATTTGTTCCCAATGTTCCCTTTTCAGATCAGGCATCACCCAGAGATGCCACTGTCATATGGACATCACAAAACTTCACGTTTAAAAAATTCTTTTTTAGCCACCACGATTTTCTGATATAACGACTTCAGCGTGGCCTATACACAACAACTTTATTTTCCATTTCCACTCTCCGATTCACTCGACCCTTTCATACAGGTGCACTTTGTGGACTAAGTGTGTTCCTATGCGCAGGCCGTTCTCTCACCCATCATAAATCCTGTGATCATAAACGCTACCCGCTTTGTTCCTGGCGAGTCCTTGTATGAATGCCGTGGCCGAGATCAAAGCAAGGGAGCAGAAATACCGGAGAGAAACCGCAAATTTGTCGGTGGTCAGTGGCCTCACCGAGTAGATAACCGGACCGTCCCATAGCTGTGTAGGAACATCCTAAAGAGACGAGTTAGATCCAGAATGTCGAAGATCTTTGAAATCGTTGCTTTATTCACATCCCACGTTGCCTCCAGACAAAGGCAGATGATCGGCCAGATGTTGTTTTCAAAGCTTGGGAGCAGAATATAACGTTCGATCTCACGTCATCTGCATGTGCAGAGGGCTTCGTGCACGTCCAGGATGGATTACGGGTTGGCTTATTATTGTCACTTGTACAAAGGTTCAGTGAAATGAAGTTTATTGCATGCGACCCAAACAGATCAGACATACTATGCATAAGTTTGTCTTTATTGAATTTAATGAATGGCATATCTCAACTATCTTGATAACTTGCAAAACGCGGGGCAGAAAGCTAATCATAACTCACTTAAGTACCAGAAGCCCCCTTTTGGTGCGCATGTGACGAAGTATACCACTGATCCTCGTGGTGTGCAGGAAGGAACTGCATATGCTGGTATAAACCGAAGATGGACACACAACGCTGAAGTAACTCAGCAGGACAGGCAGCATCTCTGGAGAAAAGCAATCCGTGACGTTTCCGGTCGACAAACGTCTTCAGCAGACATACTTTACTTAAATTCAATAGTCAAACTAAACTGAATTTGTTTATAGCATGTCAGACCTGTTTCGGTAGCATACAAAAAGTTGCATTTTCCCTGTACTTTGGTACACGTGACATTAAGAAACGTAACCTAAAGTGCGGTGAATCTGTGGAAGTATTTGCCTCATAAGGCTGTGGAGGGCAAGTCAATGGATATATTTAAGGCAGAGATAGATTGATTCTTGATTAGTACAGGTGTCGGAGGTTATGGGAATAACGCAGAAAAATGGGGTGAGGAGGGAAAGATAGATCAGCCATGATTGAACTGTGGAATATACGATGAACCGAATGGCCTAAGTCTGTTCTTATCTATGATCTTATGATCGAACACCGAACCTCCCTGGACGTGCAGGAAGCCATCTGTACCTACAGTGGATGTGAAAACATAAAGTATATTCCATAGAAACATAGACATTAGGTGCAGTAGGCCATTCGGCCCTTCGAGCCTGCACCGCCATTCAATGTGATCATGGCTGATCATCCAACTCAGTATCCCGTACCTGCCTTCTCACCATACCCACTGATCCCCTTAGCCACAAGGGTCACATCTAACTCCCTCTTAAATATAGCCAATGAACTGGCCTCAACGACCCTCTGTGGCAGAGAGTTCCAGAGATTCACCACTCTCTGTGTGAAAAAAGTTATTCTCGTCTCGGTTTTAAAGGATTTCCCCCTTATCCTTAAGCTGTGACCCCTTTGTCCTGGACTTCCCTAACATCGGGAACAATCTTCCTGCATCTAGCTTGTCCAACCCCTTAAGAATTTTGTAAGTTTCTATAAGATCCCCTCTCATTATCCTAAATTATAGAGAGTATAAACCAAATCTATCCAGTCTTTCTTCATAAGACAGTCCTGACATCCCAGGAATCAATCTGGTGAACCGTCTCTGCACTCCCTCTATGGCAAGAATGTCCGTCCTCAGATTTGGAGACCTAAACTGTACGCAATACTCCAGGTGTGGTCTCACCAAGACCCTGTACAACTGCAGTAGAACCTCCCTGCTCCTCTACTCAAATCCTTTTGCAATGAAAGGTAACATACCATTCGCTTTCTTTACTGCTTGCTGCACCTGCATGCCTACCTTCAATGACTGGTGTACCATGACACCCAGGTCTCGCTGCATCTCCCCCTTTCTCAACCATTTAGATAATGCTTTCCCGTTTTTGCCACCAAAATGGATAACCTCACATGTATCCACATTATACTGCATCTGTCAAACATTTGCCCACTCACCCAGCCTATCCAAGTCACCTTGCAGTCTCCTAGCATCCTTCTCACATCTAACACTGCCCCCCAGCTTAGTGTCATCCGCAAACTTGGAGATATTGCCTTCAATTCCCTCATACAGATCATTAATATATATTGTAAATAGCTGGAGTCCCAGCACTGAGCCTTGCGGTACCCCACTAGTCACTGCCTGCCATTGAGAAAAGGGCCCGTTTACTCCTACTCTTTGCTTCCTGTTTGCCAGCCAGTTCTCTATCCACATCAATACTGAACCCCCAATGCCGTGTGCTTTAAGTTTGTATACTAATCTCTTATGTGGGACCTTGTCGAAAGCCTTCTGGAAGTCCAGATACACCACATCCACTGGTTCTCCCCTATCCACGCCACGCTTACATCCACGAAAAAAATCTATAAGATTCGTCAGACATGATTTACCTTTCGTAAATCCATGCTGACTTTGTCCAATGATTTCACCACTTTCCAAATGTGCTGCTATCCCATCTTTAATAACTGACTCTAGCAGTTTCCCCATTACCGATGTTAGACTAACTGGTCTGTAATTCCCCATTTTCTCTCTCCCTCCCTTCTTAAAAAGTGGGGTTACGTTTGCTACCCGCCAATCTTCAGGAACTACTCCAGAATCTAAAGATTTTTGAAAGATTATTACTAATGCATCCACTATTTCTGGAGCTACTTCCTTAAGTACTCTGGGATGCAGCCTATCTGGCCCTGGGGATTTATCGGCCTTTAAACCATTCAATTTACCCAACACCACTTCCCGGCTAACCTGGATTTCACGCAATTCCTCCAACTCCTTTGACCCGCGGTCCCCTGCTATTTCCGGCAAATTATTTATGTCTTCCTTAGTGAAGACGGAAACAAAGTAGTTATTCAATTGGTCCGCCATATCTTTGTTCGCCATGATCAACTCACCTGTTTCTGACTGCAAGGGACCTACATTTGTTTTAACTAATCTCTTTCTTTTCACATATCTATAAAAACATTTGCAGTGAGTTTTTATGTTCCCTGCCAGTTTTCTTTCATAATCTATTTTTCCTTTCCTAATTAAGCCCTTTGTCCTCCTCTGCTGGTCTTTGAATTTCTCCCAGTCCTCCGGCATTTCTGGCTAATTTGTACGCATCATCCTTCGCGTTGATACTATCCCTGATTTCCCTTGTTATCCATGGATGTACTACCTTCCCTGATTTATTCTTTTGCCAAACTGGGATGAACATTTTTTGTAGTTCATCCATGCAGTCTTTAAATGTCTTCCATTGCATATCCACCGTCAACCCTTTTAGAATTAATTGCCGGTCAATCTTGGCCAATTCGCGTCTTATACCCTCAAAGTTACATTTCTTTAAGTTCAGAACCATTGTTTTTGAATTAACACTGTCACTCCCCATCCTAATGAAGAACACAACCAAGTTTTGAACACACCATCCGACCGATTGTCCTGCCCTTTGTCTGGAGGTGAATGTACACAGTGGGATGTAAGTACCAAATCAGAGCCGGCACCGTGAGGCCACATCGGAAATTGAAGGAACAGAACCTCATGATTCCTCAAAGTGCAGGAGCAACACTGCGGTTCAAGCAGCTTCTTTGGAGAACATGTATAGCATGGCCTTCTGAAGGGGGGGGGGGGTGCGTTGGGTGCTACCGCAGTCCCCCCCTTCCTTCCCCCCCTAAGAAAAAATCACGATTTAATATTTTAACTCGGAAAAACATTTTTTTTTTAATGGCGGAAAAAAAAATCAACGTTTCCACTTTGGAAACGGCCAGTTCTCTGTTCTCCCGTCGCCGGGAAAGAGTGGCTAAATCTGAACCCAACAGCTCCCGTCGCCTCCCCCCGCCGCCCGGGCCCAAGCCATCTTCCCCCCAACACCACCCCCGCTGACGCCCGCTAGGCCCACGCCACCCCCGCTGGGGCCACGCCACCCCCGCTGGGCCCACGGCACCCCCGCTGGGCTCACGCCACCCCCACTGGGCTCACGCCACCCCAGCTGGGCCCACGCCACCCCAGCTGGGCCCACGTCTACCCCGCTAGGCCCACGCCACCCCCCCCGCTGGGCCCACAGCACCCCGCTGGGCTCACGCCACCCCCACTGGGCTCACGCCACCCCCCACTGGGCTCACGCCACCCCAGCTGGGCCCACGTCACCCCAGCTGGGCCCACGCCACCCCCGCTGTGTCCACGCCACCCCCGCTGACCCCCGCTGACGCACGCTAGACCCACGCCACCTCCGCTGACCCTCGCTGGCCCCACGCCACGCCCCCCACTGACCCCCGCTGGGCCCACACCACCTTCATCCCCCCCGCCCGCTGGGCCCGCGCCACCTTCATCTTCGCCCCCGCAAGAAAGATGGGGGATGTGAGAGGGGGTAGGGGGAGAGAGAGAGGGGAAGGGAGGGGGGGAGAGAGAGATGGGGGAGGGGAGAGGGAAAGGGGGATTATCTTTAGTGAGATTGCAAAATGAAGGTAGGTTTTAGAGCTATTATATTTTCTCCTACATATGAATAATATATAAACAATATCAAATAATATCAAACAAATGGAACTGCTTTCTTTACCTTGATAACAATAATGACAAATATGAATTCCATAGTTTGTGACATAAATACACATTTTAATGGGATCATTATATACAGATGTAACAATTCAATTTCGAGATGGGAGTGGGGGGGGGGGGGGGGGGGGGGGGTTTGGGGGGTAAATATGCATCAAACCGATAGCCTAATCTCTAAAGAGTTAAAATATAGCCTAATTGATAAAGGGCTGAGAAGAGGAATCAGAGCTGCCAAGGAAAGGTACTCTGAGAAGTTGAGGAGCATGTTCTCAGCTAATGACTCTTCAGTTTGGAAGGGCATGCAAGAAATCACCAGCTATAAGAGGAAAGCCCCCCGCTCTTTGGACAATCGTCAGCTGACGAACGACCTAAATGAGTTTTACTGCAGGTTTGAAAATCAGAAATGTAACCCTGGTACCCCCTCCCCAACAAACACAGCCAGACCCCAGTCTACAAAGAATGGACCCTGCACCCTCTCCTTCCCATTCACCACTTCACACCTATTTAAGGCAAGACTCCAGTATGAAAAGAGTGGACCCTTCCCCACCCCACCCAACACTTCACACCTACTCACAGCCTGACCTGAGTCTGAAAAGACTGGGCCCTTCAACACCCATCCCACTCCAATCACCACTTCACACCCAATTACTCATTTTTAACCAGTCGCTGCAAAGATGCACTGACACTGCCTGCTTCAAAGTCTCCACCATTGTCCCTGTACTCAAAAAGGCAAGGCTTACTGGTCCAAATAACAACAGGCCTGTCGCATTGACATCTGTAGTCATGAAGACCGTTCAAAGGCTTGTGCAGGCCAAGCTGGAAAATATCACAATCTCTCTGCTGGACCCTCTGCATTTTGCATATCGGGCCAATAGATCTGTGGATGACACCGTCAATCTGGGCCTGCACTTCATCCTCCAGTACCTAGACCACCAGGGAACCTATGCGAGGATTTTGTTTTATTGATTTTAGCTCTGCATCCAACACCATTGTGCCAGAGCTCCAAACTTTCTGCGTTGACTGTGCCTGAAACCCTCTGTCGGTGGATCACCAGCTTTCTGACAGTCAGGAAGCAGCATGTGAGGCGGGAAAGCATATCTCGGACCCGCAAACGCTCAGCATAGGAGCACCGCAAGATGCGTACTCTCCCCTCTACTCTCGCCACACCAATGACTGCTCCTCCACAGACACCCCTGTCAAGCTTCTCAAGTTTGCGGATGACACAACCCTGATTGGACTGATCCAGAATGGGGATCTCTGTAATCTTTTTAGTTTGACATATTTCCTATAACATGGTGCCCAGAACTGAACACAATATTCTAAATGCGATCTCACCAAAGTCTTATACAACTGCAACTTGACCTCCCAACTTCTATACTCAATACTCTGACTGATGAAGGCCAAAGTGCCAAAATACTTTTTGACCACCTGATATACCATACGACCTTCAAGGAACCATGCAACCATCTACCATTCCTCTGCCCACCTGGCTAATTGATCCAGATCCTGCTGCAATCTTTCACAACCATATTCACTATCTGCAAAACCACTCACTTCTGTATCATCAGCAAACATGCCAATCTTCCCCTGTACTGTGACGTTTCACAGTGTGCTGGAGTAATTCAGCGGGTCAGGCTCAGCGAGTATAGAAGTTGGGAGGTCATGTTGCAGTTGCATAAGAAGTTGGTGAGGCCGCATTCAGAGTATTGTGTTCAGTTCTGGGCACTATGTTATAGGACATATGTCATCAAACTGGCAAGGGTACAGTGAATAGTTATGAGGATGATGCCAGGACTAGATAGCCAGAGCTATAGGGAGAGGTTGAGAAGGCTGGGACTATTTCATGCAGCACAGGAGAATGAGGGATGATCTAATAGAGATGTATAAAATGATGATTTGAATAGATATGGTTGAGTATTTTGCCCAGAGTAAGTGAATCGAGGAGCAGAGGACATAAGTTTAAGGTGAAGGGCAAAAGATTGAATAGGAATCTGTGGGGTATGTTTTTCACACAAAGGATGGTAGGTGTATGGAACAAGCTGCCAGAGGAGGTAGTTGAGGCAGGGACTATCTCAACATTTAAGAAACAGTTAGACAGGTGCATGGATAGGACAGGTTCGAATGGATAGGGATCAAACGTGGGCAGGTGGGACTAGTGCAGATGGGACATACTGGGTCGAAGGGCCTGTTTCCACACTATATCACTCTATAACTCTATCATTCCCTCTCAAACCCATACTCGTGCCTTCTCCCCATTACCTCTGACACCCGTATCAATCAAGAATATATTAATCTCCTCCTGAAAAATGTCCATTGACTTGACCTCCACAGCTGTCTGTGGCAATGAATTCCACAGTTCACCACCCTCTGACTTAAGAAATTCCTGCTCATCTCCTTCCTAAAGAGATGTCTTTTAATTCTGAGGCTGTGGCCACTGGTCTTAGACTCTCCCACTAGTGGAAACATCCTCTCCAAATCCACTCCATCCAGGTTTTTACCAGGCTGGGACAGACGGCAACAGCTTCACACTGTGTCCCAAAGCTTGTGTCCTGTCCTGCATCACCCAAGGCAGCAGATATGTTATAGGAGAGGGCAAGCACCGTAACAAAGTAGCTCACGATGGTTTGGGTAACTTTCAGGAATGTCTATGCATGGCACATCATGAATATTACTGAAGAACTGTCTTGACCCGAAATATAATCTATACCATTTCTCCAGAGATGCCGCCTGACTCACTGAGTTACTCCAGCACTCTGTGACATGTCACCTATCCATGTTCTCCACAGATGCTGCCTGACTCGCTGAGTTACTCCAGCACTCTGTGAAGTGTCGCCTATTCATATTATCTGCAGATGCTGCCTGACCCACTGAGTTGCTCCAGCACTTTGTGACTATTTTGCCTTCACCCATCTGCCCAAGCCCACTCTTCCCCCACTTTTCTTATGTTCCTTTCCACCCATAAACCTCCCTCTGCCTTTACATTTCATTCGTCTTTCAAATCTGCTCTACTTATCTACATGCATTTTTTTCTTCTTCACTTTTTAGTCATAGAATGATGCAGTGTGGAAACAGGCCCTTCAGCCCAACTTGCCCACACCGACCGACATGTGCCATCTAAACTAGTCCCACTGACACGCCTCTGGCCCATATCGATTTAAATCTGTCTTATCCATGTACGTGTCCAAATGTCTCTTAAACAGTAGGATAGTCCCAGCCTTAACTACCTCCTCTGGCAGCTCCCCAGCACCCTTTGTGTGAAAAAGCTACCACTCAGGTTCCTGTTAATTTCTGAAATATTGGTCATACATTTGGTGCATAAATGTTCCAAAATAAGGTTCAGAATGCATCAGAGAGCATCTAAAAACCTTGGCATCGAGGGACTTCACGCAACGCGCACATTATTTCACATTAAGTTTTTTGTAATCCTGTCATGCCACCCCCCCCCCCCCCCCCCCTCCCTTTTTGAAATGCTTCGTACGGGCCTGTATAGGTGATGTTTTGGGTCGGAAACCTCCTTCAGCCAAGATGAGGGACAGCTTGTGGTGGAACAGCAGCTGTGATTATTTGAAGAATCGCCCAGTTGTCTCCATGTCACATCACCTGGTTTCACAAAAAGCGAGATTGCTGAATGTTTCTGGTTTCGAAAATGGGACCTTTCACGTGTGAGGGGAACGTGATAACCACTATACTACAGAAACATTATCCATTGCTAAATATTGACAGGATTATCAGATTATTATGAAGGGCAACGTGCCATTCGCTATCTTCACTGCCTGTTGTACTTGCATGCTTACTGTCATTGACTGATGAACAAGGACCCCCCCCCCCCCCCAGATCCCGTTGTACTTCCCCATTTCCCAACTTGACTATATTTAGATAATAATCTTCTTTCCTGATTTTGTTACCAAAGTGGATAACCTCACATTTATCCACATTAACCTGCATCTGCCCACTCAACCAACCTGTCCAAGTCGCACTGCATTGTCATAGCATCCTCCGCACATTTCACACTGCCACCCAGCTTTGTGTCATTTGCAAATTAGCTCCTTCGATCACCAATTCAGGAAGAAACAGACAGCACACACCCCACTCACCATCAATGGCAGTGCAGTGGAGTCTGCGAAAAGCACCAAGTTCCTGGGAGTGCACATCACAGATGGTCCACCAACACCATCTCCCTAGTCAAGAAAGCACAGCAACGCCTCCACTTCCTTCGACGGATGAGGAGAGCCGACCTCCCCCCTTCTGCCCTCACCACTTTTCACAGGGGTGCAATTCAGAGCATTCTTACCAGCAGTCTCTCGGTCTGGTATGGCAGTTGCTCTGCTGCTGACCAGAAGGTCCTACAGAGAGTGGTGAGGACAGCGGAGAAGATCACCAGATCACCCGAACCAGCAATCCAGGACATACCCATCTCGCTGTCGCAAGAGAGCAACCAATATTATCAAAGACACCACCCATCCAGCACACAAAATGTTCACCCTCCTACCATCCGGCAAGCGTTACCGCAGCATGCGGAGCAAAACCACCAGATTCAAAAACAGCTTTTTCTCTCAGACTACTCAACACACTCAAGAAAATTCCATGAACATTACACAAACAAAGACCAACTGACTATCAAAATAACTTTAACTCAATGTCTGCAGTATGCTATTTGCACTTTTCTATATTGCACCTTTTATTATTGCACCTTAATAACATACCTCAAAATTTTACTACACTCTGGCACACTGTGAATATTTTATATAATGTATATGTCCATTGTCTATCTTTATTGGTATATAGTCTGTCTGTGTTATAAATGTTACTTGCGCATTTGGAGTATGGGGAAACGCAATTTCAATCCCCTGTGTAACTACTTGCGGCACTATTTGAATTGACAATAAAGTTTACTTTTACTTTACTTTTACTTTTACAATTCGATCTTGCATATAAGTAAATTTTCGGCTTCAATAGCGAATAGGTGCAAGTGTAGGCCATTCGGCCCTTCGAGCCTGCACCGCCATTCAACGTGATCATGGCTGATCATACCGAATCAGTACCCCCATTCTTGCCTTCTCCCCATACCCCCCGTCTCCGGTATCTTCAAGAGCCTATCTTCCTCTCTTTTCAAAGTATCCAGAGAACCGGCCTCCACCACCCTCTGAGGCGGAGTGTTCCATAGACTCACGACTCTTATTCTTAAACTGTGGCCCCTGGTTCTGCACGACCCTGCATCGGGAACATGTTTCCTGCCTCTAGCGTGTCCAAACCCTTAATAATGTTATATGTTTCAATAAGATGCACTCTCATCCTTCTAAACTCCAGAGAATACAAGCCCAGCCGTTCTGTTCTCTCAGCATATGACAGTCCTGCCATCCCGGTAATTAACTTTGTAAACCTACGCTTCACTCCCTCAATAGCAAGAATATCCTTCCTCAAATTAGGAGACCACAACTGCACACAATACTGCAGGTGTGGTCTCACTAGGGCCCTGTACAACTGCAGAAGTACCTCTTTGCTCCTATACTGCTCTTGCTAAAAATGTCAAAATGCTATTTGGTTTCTTCACTGCCTGCTGTACTTGCATATTCACTTTCATTGACTGGTGAACAAGGACGCCCAGACCCCACTGTACTTCCCATTTTCCCAACATGACACATAGAAACATAGAAAAAAGGTGCAGGATGAGGCCATTCGGCCCTTCGAGCCATCACCGCCATTCATTGTGATCATGCTCAATCAATAACCCATGCCTGCCTTCTCCCCATATGCCTTGATTCCACTAGCCCCTTGAGCTCTATCTACCCCCCAAAGACCTATCTAACCCCACGACTATTATATAGTTGGGATCACGGAGACATGGCTCCAGGGTGACCAAGGCTGGGAGCTGAACATCCAGGGATATTCAATATTCAGGAGGGATAGACAGAAAGTAAAAGGAGGTGGGGTAGCGTTACTGATTAGAGAGGGGATTAATGCAATGGAAAGGAAGGACATTAGTTTGGAGGATGTGGAATCGGTATGGGTAGAGCTGCACAACACTAAGGGGCAGAAAACGCTGGTGGGTGTTGTGTACAGGCCACCTAACAGTAGTAGTGAAGTTGGAGATGGCATCAAACAGGAAATTAGAAATGCGTGCGACAAAGGCAAAACGGTTATAATGGGTGACTTCAATCTACATATAGATTGGGTGAATCAAATTGGCAGGGGTGCTGAGGAAGAGGATTTCTTGGAATGTATGCGGGATAGTTATCTAAATCAACATGTAGAGGAACCAACGAGAGAGCAGGCTATTTTAGACTGGGTATTGAGTAATGAGGAAGGGTTAGTTAGCAATCTTGTTGTACGTGCCCCCTTGGGCAAGAGTGACCATAATATGGTTGAGTTCTTCATTAGGATGGAGAGTGACATTGTTAATCCAGAAACAATGGTTCTGAACTTAAAGAAAGGTAACTTTGAGGGTATGAGACGTGAATTGGCCAAGATTGACTGGCAATTAATTCTAAAAGGATTGACGGTGGATATGCAATGGAAGACATTTAAAGACTGCATGGATGAACTACAAAAAATGTTCATCCCAGTTTGGCAATAGAATAAATCAGGGAAGGTTGTACATCCATGGATAACAAGGGAAATCAGGGATAGTATCAAAGCGAAGGATGATGCGTACAAATTAGCCAGAAAAAGCAGCATACCGGAGGACTGGGAGAAATTCAAAGACCAGCAGAGGAGGACAAAGGGCTTAATTAGGAAAGGAAAAATAGATTATGAAAGAAAACTGGCAGGGAACATAAAAACTGACTGCAAAAGTTTTTATAGATATGTGAAAAGAAAGAGATTAGTTAAAACAAATGTAGGCCCCTTGCAGTCAGAAACAGGGGAGTTGATCATGGGGAGCAAGGATATGGCGGACCAATTGAATAGCTACTTTGGTTCCGTCTTCACTAAGGAAGACATAAATAATTTGCCGGAAATAGCAGGGGACCGCGGGTCAAAGGAGTTGGAGGAATTGAGTGAAATCCAGGTTAGCCGGGAAGTGGTGTTGGGTAAATTGAATGGATTAAAGGCCGATAAAACCCCAGGGCCAGATAGGCTGCATCCCAGAGTACTTCAGGAAGTAGCTCCAGAAATAGTGGATGCATTAGTAATAATCTTTCAAAACTCTTTAGATTCTGGAGTAGTTCCTGAAGATTGGCGGGTAGCAAACGTAACCCCACTTTTTAAGAAGGGAGGGAGAGAGAAAATGGGGAATTACAGACCAGTTAGTCTAACATCGGTAGTGGGGAAACTGCTAGAGTCTGTTATTAAAGATGGGATAGCAGCACATTTGGAAAGTGGTGAAATCATTGGACAAAGTCAGCATGGATTTACGAAAGGTAAATCATGTCTGACGAATCTTATAGAATTTTTCGAGGATGTAACTAGTAGCGTGGATAGCGGAGAACCAGTGGATGTGGTGTATCTGGACTTCCAGAAGGCTTTCGACAAGGTCCCACATAAAAATTAGTATACAAACTTAAAGCACACGGCATTGGGGGTTCAGTATTGATGTGGATATAGAACTGGCTGGCAAACAGGAAGCAAAGAGTAGGAGTAAACGGGTCCTTTTCACAATGGCAGGCAGTGACCAGTGGGGTACCCCAAGGCTCAGTACTGGGACCCCAGCTATTTACAATATATATTAATGATCTGGATGAGGGAATTGAAGGCAATATCTCCAAGTTTGCGGACGACACTAAGCTGGGGGGCAGTGTTAGCTGTGAGGAGGATGCTAGGGAGACTGCAGGGTGACTTGGATAGGCTGGGTGAGTGGGCAAATGTTTGGCAGATGCAGTATAATGTGGATAAATGTGAGGTTATCCATTTTGGTGGCAAAAAACAGGAAAGCAGACTATTATCTAAATGGTGGCCGATTGGAAAAGGGGGAGATGCAGCGAGACCTGGGTGTCATGGTACACCAGTCATTGAAGGTAGGCATGCAGGTGCAGCAGGCAGTAAAGAAAGCGAATGGTATGTTAGCTTTCATTGCAAAAGGATTTGAGTATAGGAGCAGAGAGGTTCTACTGCAGTTGTACAGGGTCTTGGTGAGACCACACCTGGAGTTTTGCGTACAGTTTTGGTCTCCAAATCTGAGTAAGGACATTATTGCCATAGAGGGAGTGCAGAGACGGTTCACCAGACTGATTCCTGGGATGTCAGGACTGTCTTATGAAGAAAGACTGGATAGACTTGGTTTATACTCTTTAGAATTTAGAAGATTGAGAGGGGATCTTATAGAAACTTACAAAATTCTTAAGGGGTTGGACAGGCTAGATGCAGGAAGATTGTTCCCGATGTTAGGGAAGTCCAGGACAAGGGGTCACAGCTTAAGGATAAAGGGGAAATCCTTTAAAACCGAGATGAGAAGAACTTTTTTTCACGCAGAGAGTGGTGAATCTCTGGAACTCTCTGCCACAGAGGGTAGTTGAGGCCACTTCATTGGCTATATTTAAGAGGGAGTTAGATGTGGCCCTAGTGGCTAAGGGGATCAGGGGGTATGGAGAGAAGGCAGGTACGGGATACTGAGTTGGATGATCAGCCATGATCATATTGAATGGCGGTGCAGGCTCGAAGGGCCGAATGGCCTGCTCCTGCACCTAATTTCTATGTTTCTATGTTTCTAAAGCAAAATTTCTGAATGTTTCTGCCTGGTTTCGAACCAGGGACCATTCTCGTGTTAGGCGAACGTGATAACCACTGCACTACAGAAGCACCATTTAGATAATAGTCTGCCTTCGTGTATTTTCTACCAAAGTAGATAACCTCACATTTATGCACATTAACTGCATTCGCCATGCATCTGCTCACTCACCCAAACTGTCCATGTCACCCTGCATTCTAATAGCATCCTCCTCAAAGCTCACACTGCCACCCATGTATATGTCATCTGCAAATTTGCTAATGTTACTTTGAATCCCTTCATCTAAATCATTGATGTATAATGTAAATAGCTGCGGTCCCAGCACCGAGCCTTGCGGTACATAACTAGTAACTGCCTGCAATTCGGATAGGGACCCGTTAAGTCCTACTCTTTGTTTACTGTCTGCCAACCAATTTTCTATCCATGTCAGCACTCTACCCCCAAAATCACGTGCCCTAATTTTGACCATTAATCTCCTATGTGGGACCTTAACAAATGCTTTCTGAAAGTCCAGGTACATTACAACCACTGGCTCTCGCTTGTCCATTTTCCCAGTTACATCCTCAAAAAAATCCAGAATAGTCAAGCATGATATCCCCTTCCGAAATGCATGCTTACTCGGACCGATCATGTTACTGCTATCCAAATGCGCCGCTATTTCATGCTTTATAATTGACTCCAGCATCTTCCCCACCACCGATGTCACCACCTTTCCCGTCATGTGTTCACTGTGTATCGTTCTCTCCAGCTTTTTGCGTAGTCTCCTCTCTTCAGCCTCTCCGACGAAGACTCTCGAGCCAAAGACTCGCCATTTTCTCTCATGGCACTTCACTCACGGTCGCTCCCCTGGAGCAGTTTTGCTTAAATTGACTGATAAATTGCCTAATTTGCCAATTTACAAATCAAATTGCTCAATAAGCTGTTCTCCCTGCTTTTCTTTGATTGTGCATCTCCGAGATCCAAGTAAGCACTAGGCTTCGGTTGTAGCGTTTGAGAAGATTTCTGACCGCTGCCATGAAATTTTACAACAGCTGCCAAAGTACTTGGTGTAAACATCAACAGTAGTTCTGCTGTTTGTTAACAGCCGATCTTGCCCATATTCCCAGCTGCAGCAGGGGACACTTTATATTGCAGCCATATTATATCCTGGTGTTGGTCTGGTGCGAAATGGTTCAATGGATTAAATAATTTAGTGATACAGATGTTACTTTTGACATTTCAACTGTCTGGGCGGCGACCCAGAAGCGACCTGCCATCAGGCAGTGAGAGTTACGGAGGGCAGTGTGAGGTACGGATTCGGCTTCACGATCTGATACTCCAGTCACCATTTAGCATGGGACTGTGTTTCTGTAGTGTAGTGGTTATCACGTTCGCCTAACACGCGAAAGGTCCCTGGTTCGAAACCAGGCAGAAACATTCTGAAATGTTGGTTTTACTAAAATCAGGTGATGTGACATGGAGACAAGCGGACGATTTTCAATTAAACATAGCAGCTGCTGCTCCACCCACATCCATCCTCTGGTCAGAAGAAGGTTTCCGACGAAAAACATCATCAATTAATGTTCTACAAAGATGCTGCTTGAACTGCTGAGTTACTCCAACACGTTGTATCATTTTGTGTAAACAATCATCTGCAGTTTCTACGCAGAATCCCCTTGACGTTGTTCCCGCCATTTCCCAGCGCCCATCCCGAGGCATTGCCGGGACTTGATGTCTTTGTCGATGTCTTTGTTCTGTCTCTGATAGTGTTCGATGAACATCATAGATCCGCAATAGTTCACGTTGGGATAGGCACAACATGCTGGGGTAAGGCACCATCTCTGGAGTAAGGCGGATAAGGCACCATCTCTGGATTAATAAAATAGGTGACGTTTCTGGTCGAGATACTCCTTCCGCTTGAGAGTGAGAAATGGGGGGGGGGGGGGGGGGGGGGGGGGAGAGGAAATGTAAGGAGACCTTAAAATTAGGGAAATCGCTGGGTTGTTTGATGTGCAAACGTTCCAGGAAGTGCTATTTCTCCTATTTCCTTGTGGACCCAACGTTCCAGCTATGATTCTCCGCCAGCTGAAGAATCGGGTGATCGGCCGGATATTGCGTTCGAAGCTTCGGCAGCAGAATATCGGACACGTCCTTTGCGTAAACAAATATCTGCAGACCACCTTGACTTTCTTCCCGCCATTTCCCTGCACATATCCCGAGTCATTGCCATATCCAACATGACCCAGCCAGGCGTTACATCGCCTTTAGTGCTCCTGTGATGTTACATGTAAGCAAAGTGTATTTTAGCCCCTCCTAGTGGTTGCTTAAAAGATGCGGCCACCTGCGGCACTCTTGTTCTCCATTCGTTGCTTGTGATCACATGATTGGACTCATGGATGAGACAGGCCATTTTGTATTGGGATTGTGGACAGCAATGTGCTCTGAAGCCCTCTTTGTTAAATCCATTGACATCTGCCCGCGTTGAGCCTTGGAGAAGCTTCATTGTAAGTTTACATTTCATGTTTCTTGTTTAGGGATGACAATTGATGAATATTATGTTGTTTTAATTCATATTTTAAGAAAATAATAGATAATTCCCTAAAGCCTTTTTTGCCATGTGCAGCGTAGTCATACATCTCCATTATGTAATGTTAAGTTGCTATTTGTGTATTTACTTCATCTTTTACATGGTTTAAGGAAGTTTTCTTCTGTCTTTAATTTCAGTTTCACAAAAAAGAGTTATGGAAGCATTGTAAAAAGCAAGTTGATGAAGACAAACAAATAAATGAAATTCAACTTTATTTCCACGTCTAATTCATCACTTAACCATTTCAGTGCCAAGTATACCTGTTTAGCTATCTGTCACTTCGTGTACAGCCACACATGCAAGGGGACAGAATAGTGAAAAACGGCATCATGGCGGGGTCAACACAGCAATTCCTGTTAACAGAGGCAGCTGGTCATCTTTAACTGCCCTGTTGCATCTTCACTGCACCCTCCACACCAAATAAGAGCACACACAAGATGGACGACAAGGCAAACACAGAAGATCAATAGAAAGCTGAATCTGAAAATTCATCTGTAAAGTCATACATGAGCAGATCTGTTGCTAGTTCTTCTAGCAGCTCTAGCAAATCTGCACCATGCTTAGCAGCAGCTAAAGCACGTGCCTGAGCTGAGGCAGTACGCGCTCGCTCCACCTTTGTTAAAAAAGAGACTGAGCTCATGGTTGAAAAGGCCCATCTAAAGCTAGAAGAGGCATGCATGGAAGCTGCACTAACCGCACTGAAGCAAGAGAAAGAGGTTGCAGCTGCCTTAGCCTAGGCAGAGGTTCTGGAATCTGCTGCCGCAGGATTGGAATCTAAAGCAAACTCTGTGGCAATGAGAATTGCAGAGATCCCCCATGACTCAGCTAAGAAAAGAACAACCGACTATGTTGAATGTCATTCTACAAGGAGTCAGCTACCAATGCCCAGTCTTGAGTCTCTCACCAAACCCGGTCAGCCACATGATGTCCTTCACGTTTTGCCACATCAAGATAGAGAGCAACATCCCATTAGCACAGCTGCAGATGCACCAGACATCACTCCAGCTCACGTCAAGCAACATGCTAACTACCCCAGAGTAAACAGCATGAATCTGCCAGCTGTCCAACATTATCCTGGGACCCATCCATACAGCTTCTCACCCTTGAAGGGACCTCATACACCCTCTCTTGGGATGTAAGCTATGTCATCTGCTCCTAATCACACACCTATGGATGATTTTGCCATATACATGGCTCGTCGCGAGCTTCTTACCTCTGGGATGAACAAATTCGACGACCGTCCGGAAAATTATTGGGGTTGGAAATTCACCTTCATGAATGTCATAGAGGGACTGAGACTCATCTGTAATGGAGAGCTTAACCTTTTAACCAAATGGTTAGGCCCTCAATCATCAGAGCAGGTTAGGAGAATCAGAGCTGTTCATGTCAGTGATTCTGCCTCTGGGCTTATGACGGCATGGGCGCGTCTTGAGGAGTGCTATGGGGCACCAGAAACAATTGAGAAGGCTTTTGGACAAACTTGAGAGGTTCCCCAAGATTGGTATAAGGATCCCCTCAAATTAAGGGAGCTGGGCGATCTGCTACGAGAGTTGGAGTCAGCAAAATCAGACGGTTATTTATCTGGGCTCGTCTACTTGGATACATCTCGGGGTGTTAATCCAATTGTAGAGAAACTGCCATATGGGCTACAAGAAAAGTGGATAACACAAGGCAGTTCGTACAAGCTACAACATCGTCGTTTCCACCATTCTCCTTCTTCATTGATTTTGTCTGCAGAGAGGCCCAGACTCGTAATGATCCGAGTTTCACACTCAGCTCCTCTGGCATGACAGCAGGAAAACCAGACATTCCTGTGAAGAAGTACACTTACGCTAGAGGCCAAGTCTCATCCCACAAAACAGAGATCATGCCAGCACCTGCCACCAAGACTGCCTTTAACAAGTTGGATGTCGACGGACAGTGCCCGATTCACAATAAGCCTCATCCCCTTAAGCGACGCAGAGGCTTCCGAGCCAAGACACTAGAGGAACGCAAAACATTTCTTAAAGAGACAGGGATTTGTTTCAAATGCTGCTCCTCAACCAATCACATGGGGAAAAGATTGCAAAATGACTATTCAGTGCAAAGAGTGTGACAGCAATAAACACGTCACAGCTCTTCATCCGGGACCAACTCCATGGACCATCAAAGACCACGACTTTGTGGATGGCGGGGAGAAAAGGGAAGAGGTTTATCCTGACATAATTTCCAAATGCACTGAAGTGTGTGGTGAAGCCAATCACTCCCGCTCTTGCTCAAAAATCTGCCTCATAAAGGTACATCCTAAAGGACAACCAGACAGGCCAATGAGAGTCTATGCTGTACTTGACGACCAAAGTAATAGGTCTCTCGCTCGGTGATAGTTCTTTGACCACTTTAACATCGGGGGCGCAAATTCTCCTTACACTCTGCGCACATGTGCTGGAGTAACAGAGATGTCTGGGAGAACAGGAACCAGCTTTGTTGCTCAGTCTGTAGATGGGAGTCTCAGTGTGCATCTCCCCACACTCATCGAGTGCAACCATGTGCCAGATGATAGATCAGAAATCCGTACTCCCGAGGCTGCCAAACACCACTCCCACCTTGAGGCTATTGCTCACCTCATCCCTGAACTCGACCCTGGCGCACAAATTCTGCTCCTTCTTGGCCGAGATGTCTTGCAGGTCCACAAAGTAAGAGACCAACATAATGGGCCAAACAACGCTCCCTATGCCGAAAGACTCGACCTTGGCTGGGAATAGTTGGAGACGTTTGTTTGGATGCTGCTCACAAACCAAAGGTAGTCATCACAGATCGTACTAACGTTCTGGAGAATGACCGTCACTCTAACTTCAGCCCATGCCCCAACCATCTTGTTCTGAAAGAGAAGCTCACCGTAAGGACAGGCACACGCCCTCTCAGCTCCCAAAACCTACAACACTCTAATTTCTCTGACAGCACAGTTCAGAAATTTGATGATTGTTCACTAGGAAGTGAGATCTTTGTAAGAACAGAGGATGACAACAAGGTTGCCCCATCTATTGCGGACAAACGGTTTTTTCAGTTGATGGACAAGGAAATGTTCATGAATAATGCCAACAGTTGGGTGGCTCCTCTTCCCTTTCGTACACCAAGGCCACGGCTGCCCAACAACAGAGACCAAGCTCTGACCCGCTTCATCAGCCTCTGTCGTACTCTGGAACGAAAACCTGAAAAATAAACCGATTTGACCAAGCTTACATTTTCTGGCTTTCAGGCAGAAAATCGTTGACCAAGAACATGCTGAAGTGGCTCCACCATTACACGACGGAGAAGAATGCTGGTATCTTCCCAGTTTTGGTGTGTACCACCCACGTAAGCTTGGTCAAATCCGCGTCGTGTTTGACTCCAGTGCTCCACATCTTGGCGTCCCATTGAATGATGTGCTCTTGACAGGACCAGACTAAAACAACATTTTGCTGGGAGTACTGATCAGATTCAGGTGTGAGCAAGTAGCTGTCACAGCGGATATTGAACAAATGTTCCACAGCTTTGTCGTCAGTGAGGACCACAGGAACTTTCTCCGATTCCTTTGGTTCAAAGACAACGACATCACCAAAGAAGTTGAGGAATATAGGATGAAAGTCCATGTATTCGGCTATCGTCCCTCTCCGGGAGTTGCTACCTATGGACTACGACGAGCCGCTCTACATGGAGACGACGAGTTCGGTGCAAATGCAAAGCAATTCATACACAGGGACTTCTATGCTGATGATGGACGAAAGTCACTGCCATCTGCAACTGAAGCCATCAATTTATTGAAAGCAGCACAAGGTATGCTCGCCATCTCTAACTTGAGGCTTCATAAGATAGCATCCAACTGCACAGTCGTCATGCAGGCATTTCCATCAACGGACCATGCAAAGGACTTGAAAGACCTTGACTTAGACATTGACTCCCTTCCTGTATAACGTAGACTAGGGCTAAGCTGGAACCGTGTAAATGACACCTTCACATTCCATGTTGCTAACAGGGAGAAGCCATTCACTCGAAGAGGAGTGCTTGCAACCATTAATAGCCTATTCGATCCACTTGGTCTTGTGGCTCCTATTACCATCCAAGGTAAACTCTTACTACGTCAGATCATGAGCGACGCCAGCGACTGGGATGCTCCCCTACCATCTGAAAAGGAAGCAGAATGGATTGCTTGGAGAGATTCACTGCAAGATCTCGAACAGTTTCAAACCTCTCGAGCAAACATAGAAACATAGAAACATAGAGGCCAAAATAGGTGAAGGAGTAGGTCATTCGGCCCTTCGAGCCTGCACCGCCATTCAATATGATCATGGCTGATCATCCAACTCAGTATCCCGTACCTGCCTTCTCTCCATACCCCCTGATCTCCTTAGCCACAAGGGCCACATCTAACTCCCTCTTAAATATAGCCAATGAACTGGCCTCAACTACCCTCTGTGGCAGAGAGTTCCAGAGATTCACCACTCTCTGTGTGAAAAAAGTTCTTCTCATCTCGGTTTTAAAGGATTTCCCCCTTATCCTTAAGCCGTGACAAACACCACATCATCCCTTGCCGGTGCTCAACTTACAGAGATCCACATCTTTTCAGACGCTTCCATAAAGGCCATTGCAGCTGTGGTATACCTTAAAGTGGTGGATGTTGAGGGAAAATGCCACATTGGTTTCATAATGGTTAAAGCCAAGCTAGCGCCCATGTCATGTCACAAGCAAAGGCTGTCATTATCAGATGTGTACAAAGGGAAGTATACCAAACTGAGGTGTCCTGTCTAGAGAAAGGAAGGATCATTCCCAAAAACAGTTCCCTAAAGAAGCTCAATCCGATCCTTGATGGTAATGGTTCTTGAGAATAGGAGGCTGGCTTCAGCACGCTCCACTTGAGATAGAGGAAAAACACCCTCTCATCATTCCTAGTCGCAGCCATGTTGCCAGCTTACTTGTAAATCACTACCATCAGAGAGTTAGACATCAAGGCAGAATCTTCACCGAGGGCGCTATCCGCACAGATGGTATCTGGATTGTGGGAGCTAAGAGATGCATTGCCAGCAATCTGCATAGATGTGTCACATGTATCAAACTCCGTGGAAAGACAGCAGTACAGAAAATGGCAGATCTTCCATCTGATCGTCTCAGCACAGAACCCCCTTTTACAAACGTGGGTTTGGATGTGTTTGGCCCCTGGAATATCTCCACTCGCCGTACCCGAGGAGGTGCAGCGAATAGCAAAAGGTGGGCTGCATTGTTCACATGCCTAAGCATACGTGCTGTTCATATCGAGCTGATTGAGTCGATGGACACATCAAGCTTCATCAATGCTCTACGACGTTTCTTTGCAGTGCGTGGTCCAGTAAAGGTGATCCGCTCTGACTGTGGGACGAATTTTAAGAGAGCCTGCAAAGAGCTGCAAATCATCCTACAAGATGAGAATAACATCTCAAAGTATCTTAATGAGGAAGGATGCACGTAGCTTTTCAACCCACCCCACTCTTCCCATATGGGGGGAGTGTGGGAAAGAATGATCGGGGTTTCAAGACGGATCCTTGACTCCATGCTTTCTCAGACTAGCTCCTAACATCTTACTCACGAAGTGCTTTCGACTCTTATGGCTGATGTTACCGCAATAATAAATGCAAGGCTCTCTCGCACCTATCTCAGCTGATGCAGAATCACCCTTTCTTCTGACCCCAGCCACGATCCTGACACAGAAGGGTGGCACCACATCTCCTCCACACGGGACCTTTGAAAATGCAGATCTATATCGTCAGCAGTGGAAAAGACTCCAGCATTTGGCAAATGCCTTTTGGGAGAAATGGAGACGAGAATGTCTTTCTACTCTACATAGCCGAAGCAAGTGGCAAGACTGTCAGCCCAATGTCAAGGAAGGAGACTTGGTGCTGCTCACAGACTCCCAGGTGAAAGGAACCAATGGCCCATGGCTCTCGTTACCAAGGCTCACCCTGACGACGATGTAATGTCAGGAAGCTTGAGCTGAAGGTGACCAAAGGAGAGACTATTAAGACCTTCCTCAGGCCGGTAACTGAAGTAGTGGTGTTTATGCCATCCTAAGCCTCTACCATGGGCAGTTCCTTGCTTATTTTGTTACTTGGTCGTAAATAGTTTGTAACTGACTGTAATTAGAGAATTGGTAGTGGTATTGTGATCAATATGTGATGTTACATGTAAGCAAAGTATATTTTAGCCCCTCCTAGTGGTTGCTTAAAAGATTACGGCCACTCTTGGTCTCCATTTTCTCGTTGCATGTGATCACATGATTGGACTCATGGATGAGACAGGCCATTTTGTATTGGGATTGTGGACAGCAATGTGATCTGAAGCCCTCTCTGTTAAATCCATTGCCAGCTGCCCGTGTTGAGCCTTGGAGAAGCTTCATTGTAAGTTTACATTTCATGTTTCCTGTTTAGGGATGACTATTGATGCATATTATGTTGTTTTAATTCATATTTTAAGAAAATAATAGATAATTCCCCAAAGCCTTTGTTGCCATGTGCAGCGTAGTCATACATCTCCATTATGTAATGTTAAGTAGCTATTTGTGTATTTACGTCATCTTTTACACGGTTTAAGGAAGTTTTCTTCTGTCTTTAATTTCAGTTTCAGAAAAAAGAGTTACGGAAGCATTACAAAGCAAGTTGATAAAGACAAACAAATAAATGAAATTCAACAGTATTTCCACGTCTAAGTCATCACTTAACGCTTTCAGTGCCAAGTACACCTGTTTAGCTATCTGTCACTTCGTGTACAGCCACACATGCAAGGGGACAGAATAGCTCCTGATGTATGTCCCACATCCGCAACAGTTCACGCTGGGATTTTGCTTCTTCATTGGGGACAATTGTACTCCAGATCGGAAGTTCGTGAAAATTAGTTGTCGTGTGCCCCATGCGCTCGTGATTTGTTCCCAATGTCTCTTTTTCAGAGCAAGCATCACCCAGAGATGCCGCTATCATGTGGACATCGCAAAACTTCCCGTTCAAAAAATTCTTCTTTAGCCACCACAATTTTCTGATGTAACGACTTCAGCGTGGCCTCTACACAACAACTTTATTTTCCATTTCCACTCTCCGACTCACTCGACGCTTTCATTTTGAGGACTGTGTCTTCCTATGATCCGGCCGTTCTCTCACCACTATAAATCCTGTGGTCATAAATATTACCCGCTTTGTTTCTGACGAGTCCTTGTATGAAGGCCGTGACCGAGATCAAGGCAAGGGAGCAGAAATGCCGGAGAGAAACTACAAATTTGTCGGTGGTCAGTGGCCTCACCGAGTAGATAACCGGACAGTCCCAGAGCTGTGTTGAGACATCCTAAAGAGACGAGTAAGACACAGAATGTCGAAGATCTTTGAAATCGTAGCTTTATTCACATCCCACGTTGCCTCCAGACAAAGGCAGATAATCGTCCAGATGTTGTTTTCAAAGGTTAGGAGTAGAATATAACGTTTGATTTCACGTCATCTGCATTCGGCACATCCATGATGGTTTACGGGTTGGTTTATTATTGTCACTTGTACAAAGGTTCAGTGAAATTAAGTTTATTACAAACCGATCAGACATATGGTGCATCAGTTTGTCTCTATTGAATTTAATGGATGACATATCTCATCTATCTTAATCACTTGCAAAACACGGGGCAAATGGCTAACCATAACTTACTTAAACGTCAGAAGCCCTCTTTTGGTGCTCATGTGACGAAGTATACCACTGATCCTCGTGGTGTGCAGGAGGGAACTGCTTATGCTGGTATAAACCGAAGATGGGCACAAAAAGCTGGAGTAACTCAGCGGGACAGGCAGCATCTCTGGAGAAAAATGAATCCGTGATGTTTCGGGTCATAGAAACATAGAAACATAGAAAATAGGTGCAGGAGTAGGCCATTCGGCCCTTCGAGCCCGCTCCGCCATTCGATATGATCAAGGCTGATCATCCAACTCAGTATCCCATCCCTGCCTTCTCTCCATACCGCCTGATCCCTTTAGCCACAAGGGCCACATCTAACTCCCTCTTAAATATAGCCAATGAACTGGCATCAACTACCTTCTGTGGCAGAGAATTCCACAGATTCACCACTGTGTAAAAAATGATTTTCGCATCTCGGTCCCAAAAGTCTTCCCTCTTATCCTTAAACGGTGACCCCTAGTTCTGGACTTCCCCAACATCGGGAATAATCTTCCTGCATCTAGCCTGTCCAACCCCTTAAGAATTTTATAAGTTTCTATACGATCCCCCCTCAATCTTCTAAATTCCAGTGTGTACAAGCCGAGTCTGTCCAGTCTTTCTTCATATGAAAGTCCTGACATCCCAGGAATCAATCTGGTGAACCTTCGCTGTACGCCCTCTATGGCAATAATGTATTTCCTCAGATTAGGAGACCAAAACTGTACGCAAGACTCCAGGTGTGGTCTCATCAAGACCCTGTACAACTGCAGTAGAACTTCCCTGCTCTATGCTATGAATGCTAACATACCATTTGCTTTCTTCACTGCCTGCTGCACCAGCATTCCTACTTTCAATGACTGGTGTACCATGACACCCGGGTCTCGTTGCATCTCCCCTTTTTCTAGGCGGCCACCAAACCTGTGTCGACAAACCTCTTCAGACGGATGTACTTTACTTAAATTCAATAGTCATATTTAACTGAATTCATGTATAGCATGTCATATCTGTTTCGGTAACATATAAAAAATAGCATTTTCCCTGCACCTTGGTACACGTGAGAATAAGAAACGTAACCTAAAGGGCGGCGAATCTGTGAAATTCTTTGTCACATAAGGCTGTGGATGACAATGGATATATTTAAGGCAGAGATAGATAGATTCTTGATTAGTACAGGTGTCAGAGGTTATGGGAATAACGCAGAAGAATGGGGTTAGGAGGGAAAGATAGATCAGCCATGATTGAACGATGAAATATACGATGAGTCGAATGGCCTAAGTCTGCTTTTATCTATGATCTTATGATCTAACGCCGAACCTCCCTGGACGTGCAGGAAGCCCCCTGTACGTACAGTGGATGTGAAAACGTAAAATATATTCTGCACAAGTTTTGAACACACCATCCGACCGATTGTCCCGCCCTTTGTCTGGAGGCGAATGTACACAGTGGGATTTAAATACCAAATCAGAGCTGGCACCGTGAGGCCGCAACTGAAATTGGAGGAACAGGGCCTCATGATTCGACAAAGTGCAGGAGTAACACGACGGTTCAAGCAGCATTTTTGGAGAACATGTATAGGTGATGTTTTGGGTCGGAAACCTCCTTCAGAGGGGGGGCTATGGCTTGCGGTGGAACAGTAGCTTTGTTTATTTGAAGAATCGTCCAGTTGTATCCATGCCGCATCACCTGATTTCACGCAAAGCGAGATTGCTGAATGTTTCTGGTTTGAAAAATGGGACCTTTCGCGTGTTAGGGGAACGTGATAACCACTATACTACAGAAACATTATCCATTGCTAAATATTGACAGGATTATCAGATTATTATGAAGGGCAACGTGCCATTCTCTTTGTTCACTGCCTGCTGTACTTGCATGCTTACCGCCATTGACTGATGAACAAGGACCCCCAAGATCCCATTGTACTTCCCCTTTTCCCAACTTGACTGCGTTTAGATAATAATCTTCTTTCCTGTTTTTGTTACCAATGTGGATAACCTCACATGTATCCACATTAAACTGCATCTACCATGCATCTGCTCACTCACCCAACCTGTCCAAGTCACCCTGCATTCTCACAGCATCCTCCTCACAGTTCACACTGCCACCCAGCTTTGTGTTCTGAACAATGGCCCTGAACTTAAAGAAAGGTAGCTTTGAGATTATGAGACTTGAATTGGCCAAGAGAGACTGGCAATTGATTCTTAAAGGGTTGATGGTGGATATGCAATGGCAGGCATTTAAAGACTGCATGGATGAACTACAGCAATTGTTCATCCCAGTTTGGCAAAAGAATAAATCAGGGAAGATAGTGCATCCGTGGATAACAAGGGGAATCAGCGGTAGTTTCAAAACAAAGATGAAGCATACAAATTAGCCAGAAAAAGCAGCCTACCAGAGGACTGGGAGAAATTCAGTCCAAAGGAGGACAAAGGGCTTAATTAGGAAAGGGAAAATAGATTATGAAAGAAAACTGGCAGGGAACATAAGAAATGACTGCAAAAGTTGTTAAAGAGATTAGTTAAAACAAATGTAGGTCCCGTGCAGTCAGAAACAGGTGAATTGATCATGGGGAACAAAGACATGGCAGACCAATTGAACAACTAATTTGGTTCTGTCTTCACTAAGGAAGACATAAATAATCTGCCGGAAATAGTAGGGGACCAGGGGGTCGAATGAGATGGAGGAACTGAGTGAAATCCAGGTTAGCCGGGAAGTGGTGTTAGGTAAATTGAATGGATTAGGCCGATAAGTTCTCAGGGCCAGATAGGCTGCATCACAGAGTACTTAAGGAAGTAGCCGCAGAAATAGTGGATGCATTAGTGATAATTTTTCAAAACACTTTTGATTCTGGAATAGTTCCTGAGGATTGGAGGGTAGCTAATGGAATCCCACTTTTTAGAAAGAGAGGGAGAGAGAAAACGGGGAATTACAGACCAGTTAGTCTAACATCGGTAGAGTCAGTTATTAAAGATGGGATAGCAGCACATTTGGAAAGTGGTGAAATCATTGGGCAAATTCAGCATGGATTTATGAAAGGTAAATCATGTCTGACGAATCTTATATAATTTTTCTAGGATGTAACTAGTAGAGTGGATAGGGGAGAACTAGTGGATGTGTTATATCTGGACTTTCAGAAGTCTTTCGACAAGGTCCCACATAATAGATTAGTATACGAACTTAAAGCACACGGTATTGGGGATTCAGTATTGATGTGGATACAGAACTGGCTGACAGACAGGAAGCAAAGCGTAGGATTAAACGGGTCCTTTTCACAATGGCAAGCAGTGATTAGTGGGGTAAGGATCGCGGTGCTCAGTGCTGGGACCCCAGCTATTTACAATATATATTAATGATTTGGACGAGGTAATTGAATGCAACATCTCCAAGTTTGCGGATGACACGAAACTGGGGGCAGTGCTAGCTGTGTAGGGGATGCTAGGAGGCTGCAAGGTGACTTGGATAGGCTGGGTGAGTGGGAAAATACATGGCAGATGCCGTATAATGTGGATAAATGTGAGGTTATCCACTTTGGTGGCAAAAACAGGAAAGTAGAATGGTAGAAAGTAGAAAGTTATCTGAATGGTTGCCGATTGGGAAAAGGGGAGATGCAACGGACCTGCGTGTCATGGTACACCAGTCATTGAAAGTAGGCATGCAGGTGCAGCAGTCAGTGAAGAAAGCAAATGGTATGTTGGCATTCATAGCAACAGGATTTGAGTATAGGAGCAGGGAGGTTCTACTGCAGTTGTACATGGTCTTGGTGAGACCACACCTGGAGTATTGCGTACAGTTTTGGTCTCCTAATCTGAGAAAAGACATTCTTGCCATAGAGGGAGTACAGAGAAGGTTCACCAGACTGATTCCTGGGATGTCAGGATTTTCATATGAACAAAGACTGGATAGACTTAGCTTGTACTCGCTAGAATTTAGAAGATTGAGGGGGGATCTTATAGAAACTTACAAAACTCTTAAGGGGTTGGACAGGCTAGATGCAGGAAGGTTGTTCCCGATGTTTGGAAAGTCCAGTTTAAGGATAAGGGGGAAATCTTTTAGGACCGAGATGAGAAAACATTTTTGACACAGAGAGTGGTGAATCTCTGGAATTCTCTGCCACACAAGGTAGTTGAAGCCAGTTCATTGACAATATTTAGCAGGGAGTTTGATGTGGCCCTTGTGGCTAAAGGGATCAGGGGGTATGGAGAGAAGGCAGGTACAAGATACTGAGTTGGATGATCAGCCATGATCATATTGAATGGCGGTGCAGGCTCGAAGGGTCGAATAGCCTACACCTGCACCTAATTTCTATGTTTCTATGTGCCATCTGCAAATTTGCTCTTTCGATCACCAATTCGATGTTGCATATAAGTAATTGTTCGGATTCAATAGACAATAGGGGGAGGTGTAGGCCATTCGGCCCGTCCAGCCAGCACCGCCATTCAATGTGATCATGGCCGATCATCCACAATCCATAACCCATTCCTGCCTTCTCCCCATATCCCCTGACTCCGGTATCTTTAAGAGCCTATCTTCCCCTCTCTTGAACGTATCCAGAGAACCGGTCTCTACCACCTTCTGAGACAGAGAATTCCATAGACTCACAACTCTCTGTGAGAATTTTTTCCCCTCATCTCCGTTCTAAATGGCTCACCCCTTATTGTTCATCTGTGGCCCCCTAGTTCTGCACTCCCCTACATCTGGAACATGTTTCCTGCCTCTAGCGTGTCCAAACCCTTAATAATGTTATATGTTTCAATAAGATCCACTCTCATCCTTCTAAACTCTAGAGTATACAAGCCCAGCCGCTCTGTTCTCTCAGCATATGACAGTCCTGCCATCCTGGGAACCAACTTTGTAAACCAAGCTGCATTCCCTCATGTGCACGAATACCCTTTCTCAAATTAGGGGGACCACAAATGCACACAATACTCCAGGTGGGTCACACTAGGGCCCTATACAACTGCAGAAGTGCCTCTTAGCTCCTATACTCAACTCCTCTTGTCAAAAAGGTCAAAATGCTATTCGCTTTCTTCACTGCCTACTGTACTTGCATGTTTACTCTAATTGACTGATGAACAAGGACGCCCAGACCCCACTGTACACTACAGGTACACTACACCCACTGGCTCTCCCTTGTCCATTTTCCTAGTTACATCCTCAAAAAATTCCAGAAGATTAGCATGATTACCCGGACCGATCCTGCTACTGCAATCCACATGTGCGGCTATTTCACATTTTGTAGTTGACTCCAACCTCTTCCCCACCACCGATGTCAGACTAACTGGTCTATCATTCCCTGTTTTGTCTCTCCCGCCTTTCTTAAAAAGTGGTATAACATTGGCTACCCCCCAATCCACATGAACTGGTCCTGAATCTATAGAACATAAGAAAATTGGAAAATTATCACCAATGCGTCCACCATTTCTAGAGCCACTTCCTTAAGTACCCAGGGATGCAGATCATCAGGCCCGGGGGATTTATCAGCCTTCAGTCCCATCTGTCTCCACAACACCATTTCCTGCCTAATGCTGAGTTCCTTCAGTTCCTCCGTCACCCCAGATCCTCTGGCTACCAGTACATCAGGAAGATTGTTTGTGTCCTCCGTAGTGAAGATGGATCCAAAGTACCTGTTCTACTCATCTCCCACTTCTAAGTTCCCCATAATAAATTCACCCTTTTCAGTCTTCAAGGGTTCAACTTTGATCTTATGTATTTTGTTTCTCTTCACATACCTAAGTATTTATTACTATCCTCATTGATATTCTTGGCTAGCTTACTTTGTACCTCATCTTTTCTCCCGGTATTGCCTTTTGATTTGTCTTCTGTTGCTCTTTAAACATTACCCAATCCTCTTGCTCCCCGCTCATCTTCTTGTACTTCTCTTTTATTTTTATACTGTCCCTGACGTCCCTTGTCAGCCACGGTCGCCCCTTCCTCCCCTTGGAAACTTTATTCCTCTTTGGAATGAACTGATCCTGCACCTTCTGTATTATTCCCAGAAATACCTGCCAGGGTACCTTTCCAGTCAACTTTGGCCAGCTCCTCCCTCGTTGCTCCATAGTCCATTCATTCAACAGTAACACTAACACTTCTGATTTTCCCTTCTCCCTCTCCAAACGTAGATTAAACTAGACCATATTTTGGTTACTACCTCCTAATGGCTCCTTAACCACAAGTTCCTTAATCAAATCCGGTTCATTACATAACACTAAATGCAGAATTGCCTTCTCCCTGGTAGGCTCCAATACAAGCTGCTCTAAGATTCCATCACGGAGGCAGTCCACAAACTCCCTTTTTCTTGCTTCTTGGTCCTCCAAAATATTCCACATGGAATTTAAACTGGAGGTTCAGTACCAATCTGATTTTCCCAGTCTACCTGTGTGTTGAAATCTCCCATAATAACCGTAGCATTACCTTTACTACATGCCCATTTTAACGTCTGATCCAACTTGCACCCTATATCCAGGCTACTGTTTGGGGGCTTGTAGATAAGTCCCATTAGGGTCTTTTTACCCTTGCAATTCCTTAGTTCTATCCATACTGACTCCACATCTCCTGTTTCAATGTCACCCGTTGCAAGGGACTGCATTTGATTCCTCACCAACAGAGCAACCCCACCCGCTCTGCCCACCGGTCGGTCTTTTCCATAGGAGATATATCCTTGAATATTCAGTTCCCAGCCCTGGCCGTCTTGCAGCCATGTCTCTGTAATTCACACAACATCATACCTGCCAATTTCTAACTGAACCTCAAGCTCTCCCCACCACTATTTAGTTTAAACCCACACGTGTAGCCTTCGCAAACCTGGCTTCCAGAACGTCACCCCCCTCCAGTTAAGGTGTAACCCATCCCATTTGTACAGGTCACCCCTACCCAGAAGAGATCACAGTGACTTACATCTAAACCCTTGCTCCCTGCATCAGCCCCCTCAGCCCCCCAGCCACACATTCAGATCCCCCTTCTCCCTGTTTCTGTCGTCACTAGCAGGATGTAGTGGAAGCAATCCAGAGATAACCACCCTCGATATCATGCTTTTCAGTCATCTTCACTGGAAAATCTCTGTGAACTCGCGTTGCAGAACGTGCACAGCTACTGTCAGCTGTTCACCTTCCCTCTTGAGGATGTTCTGAATTTGGTTCGTGACATCTGGAACCCTGGCCCCAGGGAGGCAACAGACCATCCTCGCATCTCGCCTGCCTCCACAGAATCTCCAGTCGTACCTCGAGCAATGGAGTCACCCACCACTATGGCTCTGCCCAACGTGATTCTCGCCGGACGAGTCCCATCTCTAGGATTGGATCCACCGACGTGTCCCCCGCTCGGACTGCAGGCGTTGTCTCCCCCGACAGTTCCCAAGAAGTCGTACCCGCCTTCATTTGGCACAGCCACCTGGGTCTCCTGCACTGCACGGTTACCACCCTTTCTCTCAGTCACTCGCCTTCGTTCTTCCCGTATCCTCGGCTTGACAACCTCACTGTAGGTCCTGTCCAGGAAACGCTCGTTTTCCCGGACGGCCCTGAGGTCATTCAGCCATTCTCCAGTGCCTCAACACGGTCCTTCAGGAGCTGAATCTGGACGCACTTGCCACAGTTGTAGCAGCCAGAGTCTCCATCCGTGTCCCTGGCCTCCCACATCCTGCAAGCATCACACTGTCTCAGCTTTCCCGTCATGAGTTCACCACGTATCGTTCTCTCCAGCTTTTTGCGTGGTCTCCTCTCTTTAGCCTCTTAGCCGAAGACTCTCGAGTCAAAGACTCACTATTTTCTCTCAAGGCACTTCCCTCACTGCCGCTCCCCTGGAGCAGCCTTGGCTGATAGATTGCCTTAATTTGCGTAATTTGCCAATTTACAAATCAAATTCCTCAATAAGCTGTTCTCCCTGCTTTTCTTTGATTGTGCAACTCCGAGATCCACGTGACCGCTGGGCTTCTGTTGTAGCGTTTGAGAAGATTTCTGACCGCTGCCATGAAATTTTACAACAGCTGCCAAAGTACTTGGTGTAAACATCAACAATAGTTCTGCTGTTTGTTAACAGCCGATCTTGCCCATATTCCTAGCTGCAGCAGGAGACACTTTATATCGCGGCAGTGTTATATCCTGGTGTTGGTCTGGTGCGAAATGGGTCAATGGATTAAATAATTTAGTGATACAGAGGTTACTGTTGCCATTTCAACTCTCTGGGCGGTGACCCAGAAGCGACCTGGCATCAGGCAGTGAGAGTTATGGAGGGCAGTGTGGTTACGGATTCGGCTTCGCGATCTGATACTCCAGTCAACATTTAGCTTGGGACTGTGTTTCTGTAGTGTAGTGGTTATCACGTTCGCCTAACACGCGAAAGGTCCCTGGTTCGAAACCAGGCAGAAACATTATGAAATATTGCTTTTACTGAAATCAGGTGATGTGACACGGAGACAAGCGGACGATTTTCAATGAAACACAGCAGCTGCTGCTCCACCCACATCCATCATCTGGTCAGAAGAAGGTATCCGACGAAAAACATCACCAATTAATGTTCTACAAAGATGCTGCTTGAACTGCTGAGTTACTCCAACACTTTGTAGCATTTTGTGTAAACAATCATCTGCAGTTTCTACACAGAATCCCGTTGACGTTCTTGATGTCTTTGTTCTGCCTCTGATAGTGTTCGATGCACATCATAGATCCGCAATAGTTCACGTTGGGATAGGCACAACATGCTGGGGTAAGGCACCATCTCTGGATTAAAGAAATGGTCTGGTTCTGGCCGAGACACTTCTTCCGCTTTCGTGTGAGGAGAGGGGGAAATTAGCTGTATGAAAACGTATGGAACAAACCAGAGCCGGCCACGATTACCTAAGAAAAATATTAACAACAATGGTCCCATGTTGGCACTTTGTTGTGGAAAAGGTGTGAACGAAGGGACATCATCAGTGAAACCAGGAACACGAGGGACAGAAGGCGATCGGAGGGGGTTCGGGGGGGGGGGGGGGGGGGGGGGGGGGGGGGGGGGGGGGGGGGGGGGGGAGGGGGTTCGAGGGGGGACGTACGTAGAGAGAGGAAATGTAAGGAGACCTTGAAATTAGGGAAATCGCTATTCATAGCGCTGGGTTGTTTGATGTCCAAACGTCCGCAACAGTTCACGCTGAGATTTTGCTTCTTCATTGGGAACTATTCCACTCCAGATCCGAAGATCGTGGAAATTAGTCGTCCTGTGCCCCATGCGCTCGTGATTTGTTCCCAATGTCCCTTTTTCAGAGCAAGCATCACCCAGAGATGCCGCTGTCATATGGACTTCACAAAACTTCCCGTTCAAAAAATTCTCCTTTACCCACCACGATTTTTGATGTAACAACTTCAGCGTGGTCTCTACACAACAACTATATTTTCCATTTCCACTCTCCGATTCACTCGGCGCTTTCATACATATGCACTTTGAGGACTAAGTGGCTTCCTATGCTCAGGACGTTCTCTCACTCACTGTAAATCTTGTGTTTATAAACGTTACCACCTTTGTTCCTGACAAGTATGAACGCCGTGGCCGAGCTCAAGGCAAGGGAGCCGAAATGCCGGAGAGAAACCGCAAATTTGTCGGTGGTCAGTGTCACCACCGAGTACATAACCGGACCGTCCCAAAGCTGTGTAGGGACATCCTAAAGAGACGAGTAAGATCCAGAATGTCGAAGATCTTTGAAATCGTAGCTTTATTCACATCCCACGTTGCCTCCAGACAAAGGCAGATGATCGACCAGATGTTGTTTTCAAAGCTTGGGAGTAGAATATAACGTTTGATCTCACGTCATCTGCATTCGGCACGTCCAGGGTGGTTTGCAGGTTGGTTTATTATTGTCACTTGTACAAAGGTTCAGTGAATTGAAGTTTATTGCATGCGACCCAAACAGATCAGACATATGATGCATAAGTTTGTCTTTATTGAATTTAATGAATGGAATATCTCACCTATTTTGATAACTTGCAAAATACGGGATAAATGGCTAACCATAACTCACTTAAACGTCAGCAGCCCTCCCTTGGTACGCATGTCACGAAGCATACCACTGATCCTCGTGGTGAGGAAGGAACTGCTTATGCTGGCATAACCCGAAGATGGACACAAAAAGCTGGAATAACTCAGCGGGACAGGCAGCATCTCTGGAGAAAATTGAATCCGTGACGTTTCCGGTCGACACACCTCTTCAGAGACATACTTTACTTAAATTCATAGTTTAATTAAACTGAATTGGTGTATAATATGTCAGCTCTGTTTCGGTAGCATACAAAAAACAGTTTTTTCCCTGTACCTTGATACACGTGAAATAAGAAACGTAACCTAAAGTGCGGCGAATCTGTGCAATTATTTGTCACAGAAGGCTGTGGAGGGCAAGTCAATGGACATATTTAAGGCAGAGATAGATTGATTCTTGAATAGTACAGGTGTCGGAGGTTATGGGAATAACGCAGAAAAATATGGTGAGGAGGGAAAGATAGATCAGCCATGATTGAACGATGGAATATACGATGAGCCGAATGGCCTAAGTCTGCTCTTATCTATGATCTTATGATCGAACGCCGAACCTCCCTGGTCGTGCAGGAAGCGCTCTGTACGTATAGTGGATGTGAAAACGTAAAATACTTTCTGCCCAAGTTTTGAACACACCATCCGACCGATTGTGCTGCCCTTTGTCTGGAGGCAAATATACACAGTGGGATGTAAGTACCAAATCAGAGCCGGCACCGTGAGGCCACATCGGAAATTGGAGGAACAGAGCCTCATGTTGCGACAACGTGCAGGAGTAACACAACGGTTCAAGCAGCATCTTTGGAGAACATGTGTTTTGGGTCGGAAACCTCCCATTTCCCAACTTGACTCCATTTAGATAATAATCTTCTTTCCTGTTTTTGTTACCAAAGTGGATAACCTCACATTTATCCACATTAAACTGTATCTACCATGCATCTGCCCACTCACCCAACCTGTCCAAATCACCCTGCATTCTCATAGCATCCTCCTCACAGTTCACACTGCCTCCCAGCTTTGTGTCATCTGCAAATTTGCTCTTTCGATCACCAATTCGATCTTGCATAGAAGTAAATTGTCGGCTTCAATAAACAATAGGTGCAGGTGTAGGCCATTCGGCCCTTCGATCCAGCCCCGCCATTCAATGTGACCATGGCTGATCATCCCCAATCAGTACCCCAATCCCGCCTTCTCCCCATACTCTCCCGACTCGGCTATCTTGAAGAGCCTATCTTCCTCTCTCTTGAAAGTATCCAGAGCCTTCCACCACCCTCTGAGGCAGAGAGTTCCATAGACTCACAACTGTCTGTGAGAAAAAAATGTTTCCTCATCTCCGTTCTAAATGGCTTACGCCTTATTCTTAAACTGTGGACCTGGTTCTGCACTCACCTTCATCGGGAACATGTTTCCTGCCTCTAGCGTGTCCAAACCCTTAATAATGTTATATGTTTCAATAAGATCCACTCTCATCCTTCTAAACTCCAGAGAATACAAGCCCAGCCGCTCTGTTCTCTCGGCATATGACAGTCCTGCCATCCTGGGAATTAACTTTGTAAATCTACACTTCACACCCTCAATAGCAAGAATATCCTTCGTCAAGTTAGGGGACCACAACTGCACACAATACTCCAGGGTGGTCTCACTGTGGCCCTATACAATGCAGAAGTGCCTCTTTGCTCCTATACTGCTCTTGTTAATAATGGCAAAATGCTATTTCGCTTCTTCACTGCCTGCTGTTCCTGCATGTTGACTTTCATTGACTGATGAACAAGGACGTCTAGATCCCACTGTACTTCCCCTTTTCCCACTTTACATAGATACATAGAAAAAAGGTGCAGGAGGAGGCCATCGAGCCATCACCGCCATTCATTGTGATCATGCCCAATCAATGACTCGTGCCTGCCTTCTCCCCATATCCCTTGATTCCACTAGCCCATAGAGCTCCATCTAACTCTCAAAGCAAAATTTCTGAATGTTTCTGCCTGGTTTCGAACCAGGGACCTTTCGCGTGTTAGGCGAACGTGATAACTACTATACGACAACAACACCATTTAGATAATAATCTGCCTTCGTGTATTTGTATTTCCATATAACCATATATAACCATATAACAATTACAGCACGGAAACAGGCCATCTCGGCCCTACAAGTCCGTGCCGAACAATTGTTTTCCCCCTTAGTCCTACCTGCCTGCACTCATACCGTAACCCTCCATTCCCTTCTCATCCATATGCCTATCCAATTTATTTTTAAATGATACCGATGAACCTGCCTCCACCACTTCCACTGGAAGCTCATTCCACACCGCTACCACTCTCTGAGTAAAGAAGTCCCCCCTCATATTACCCCTAAACTTCTGTCCCTTAATTCTGAAGTCATGTCCTCTTGTTTGAATCTTCCCTATTCTCAAAGGGAAAAGCTTGTCCACATCTACTCGGTCTATACCTCTCATCATTTTAAAGACCTCTATCAAGTCCCCCCTTAACCTTCTGCGCTCCAGAGAATAAAGACCTAACTTATTCAACCTATCTCTGTAACTTAGTTGTTGAAACCCAGGCAACATTCTAATAAATCTCCTCTGTACTCTCTCTATTTTGTTGACATCCTTCCTATAATTGGGCGACCAAAATTGTTACCATATTCCAGATTTCGTCTCACCAATGCCTTGTACAATTTTAACATTACATCCCAGTTACATCCTCAAACATTACATTTCCTAGTTACATCCTCAAAAAACTCCAGAGGATTAGTCAAGCATGATTTCCCCTTCGTAAATCCATGCTTACTCGGACCGATCCTGCTACTGCTATCTAAATGTGCCGCTTTTTCATGTTTTATAATTGACTCCAGTATCTTCCCCACCACCGATGTCAGACTAACTTGTCTATAATTCCCTGTTTTCTCCCTCCCCCCTTTCTTAAAAAATGGTATAACATTAGCTACCCTCCAATCCACTGGAACACTCCTGAATCTATAGAATATTGGAAAATTGTCACCAATGCGTCCACGATTTCTAAGGCCACGTCCTTAAGTACCATGGGATGCAGACCAGCAGGCCCTGGGGATTTATCAGCATTCAGTCCCATCAGTCTACCCAACACCATTTCCAGCCTAATGTTGAGTTCCTTCAGTTCCTCCGTCCCCCCATAATCCTCTGGCCACTAGGGCATCAGGAAGAGTGTTTGTGTCCCCCGTAGTGACGATGGATCCAAAATACCTGTTCAACACATCTCCCACTTCCATGTTCCCCATAATAAATTCACCCTTTTCAGTTTTCAAGGGTACAATTTTGATCCTATTTTTGTTCTTGTTTTGATTTTGTTCCTCTTCACATACCTAAAATATTTTTACTATTCTAATTTATATTCTTCGCTAGCTTACCTTCGTACCTCATCTTTTCTCCCTGTATTGCCTTTTGATTTATCTTCTATTGCTCTTTAAACATTACCCAATCCTCTTGCTTCCTGCTCATCTTTGCTACGTTGTACTTCTCTTTTATTTTTGTACTGTCCCTGACGTCCCTTGTCAGTCACGGTCGCCCCTTTATTTCTTATATTTCACGCATTCATATTCAGTACTTTGACCTCCGTATTCCCTTCCCCCCTCGCACTGCTCGCAATTGGCCCTGACCTTACTCTCTTATCCCTTCTCGAAATTTCCTTCCCATTAATTCAAGTGCTTTTTGTAACTTTTCTTGTACTCACTTCCCCTTCAACTCCAGCTTCATACTCCCAATTTGTGAATCCCTCCCCACCACTATTTAGTTTAAACCCACACGTGTAGCCCTAGCAAAACTGCCTGCCAGAACATCGGTCCCCCTCCAGTTAAGGCGTAACCAGCCCCTTATGTACAGGTCACCCCAACCCCAGAAGATATCCCAGTGGTCTATAAATCTAAATCCTTGCTCCCTGCTCCAGCCCCTCAGCCACAAATTCAGATCTCCCATCTCCCTGTTTCTGTCGTCACTAGCAGGATGTACTGGAAGCAATCCAGAGCTAACCACCCTCGATGTCCTGCTTTTCAGTCATCATCACAGGAAAATCTCTCTGAACTCGCGTTGCAGAACGTGCACAACTACTGTCAGCTGTTCACCTTCCCTCTTCAGGATGTTCTGAATTTGGTTCGTGACATCTTGAACCCTGGCCCCTGGGAGGCAACAGACCATCCTCGCATCTCGCCTGCCTCCACAGAATCTCCAGTCCGTACCTCGAGCAATGGAGTCACCCACCACTATGGCTCTGCCCGACGTGATTGTCGTCGGACGAGTCACATCTCTAGGATTGGAGCCACCGACGTGTCCGACGCTCGGGCTGGAAACATCATCTCCCCCGACAGTTCCCAAGAGGGCGTACCTGCCTTCATTCGGCACAGCCACCTGGGTCTCCTGCTCTCCACGGTTACCACCCTTTCTATCAGTCACACACCTTCGTTCTTCCCGTATCCTCGGCGTGACAACCTCACTGTAGGTCCTGTCCAGGAAACTCTCGTTTTCCCGGACGGCCCTAAGGTCATTCAGCCATTCTCCAGTGCCTCAACACGGTCCTTCAGGAGCCGAATCTGGACGCATTTGCCACAGCTGTTGCAGCCAGAGGCTCCATCCGTGTCCCTGGCCTCCCACGTCCTGCAAGCATCACACTGTCTCGTCTTTCCCGTCATGTGTTCACCGCGTATGGTTCCCTCCAGCGTTTTGCGTAATCTCCTCTCTTCAGCCTCTTCGCCGAAGACTCTTGAGCCAAAGACTCACCATTTTCTCTCAAGGCACTTCCCTCACTGTCGCTCCCCTGGAGAAGTCTTGCTGATAAATTGCCTAAATTGCCCAATTTGCCAATTTACAAATCAAATTCCTCAATAAGCTCTTCTCCCTGCTTGTCTTTGAGTGTGCATCTCCGGGATCCACGTGACCAATGCCATGACATTTTACAACAGCTGCTAAAGTACTAGGTGTAAACAGCAACAGTAGTTCTGCTGTTTGTTAACAGCCGATCTTGCTCACATTCCCAGCTGCAGCTGACACTTTATATCGCGGCAGTGTTATATCCAGGTGTTGGTCTGGTGCGAAATGGGTTCAATGGATTAAATAATTTAGTGATACAGAGGTTACTGTTGAAATTTCAACTGTCTGGGCGGTGAGCTGTCATCAGGCAGTGAGAGTTACGGAGGGCAGTTCGGCTTCGCGATCTGATACTCCAGTCAACATTTAGCATGGGACGGTGTTTCTGTAGTGTAGTGGTTATCACGTTCGCCTAACACGCGAAAGGTCCCTGGTTCGAAACCAGGCAGAAACATTCTGAAATATTGCTTTTACTGAAATCAGGTGATGTGACACGGAGACAAGTGGACGATTTTCAATGAAACACAGCAGCTGCTGCTCCACCCACATCCATCATCTGGTCAGAAGAGGGTTTCCGACGAAAAACATCACCAATTAATGTTCTACAAAGATGCTGCTTGAACTGCTGAGTTACTCCAACACGTTGTATCATTTTGTGTAAACAATCATCTGCAGTTTCTACGCAGATTCCCTTGACGTTCTTACCGCCATTTCCCAGCGTCTATCCCGAGGCATTGCCGGGACTTGATGTCTTTGTCGACGTCTTTGTCCTGCCTCTAATAGTGTTCGATGCACATCACAGATCCGCAATAGTTCACGTTGGGATAGGCACAAAATGTTGTGGGAAGGCACCATCTCTGGAGTAAGGCGGATAAGGCACCATCTCTGGATTAAATAAATAGGTGACGTTTCTGGTCGAGACCCCTCTTCCGCTTGAGAGTGAGGAGAGGGAGAAACTAGCGGTATGAAAACGTATGGAACAACGTATGGAGCCGGCCACGATTACGAAAGAATGTTGGTAACCACAATGGTCCAATGTTGGCAATGTTGGCACAAAGCTGCGGCAGCAGAATATCGTACACGTCCTTTGTGTAAACAAATATCTGCAGACCCCTTGGCTTTCTTCCCGCCATTTCCCTGCACATATCCCGAATCATTGCCATATGCCATATCACCCACCCAGGCGCTATATCGCCTTTAGTACTCCTGATGTATGTCCCACATCCGCAACAATTCACGCTGGGATTTTGCTTCTTCATTGGGAACTATTCTACTCCAGATCGGAAGTTCGTGAAAATTAGTCGCCCTGTGCCCCATGCGCTCGTGATGTGTTCCCAATGTCCCCTTTTCAGATCAGGCATCACCCAGAGATGCTGCTGTCACATGGACATCACAAAACTTCCCGTTCAAAAAATTCTCCTTTAGCCACCACGATTTTTGATGTAACGACTTCAGCGTGGCCTATACACAACAACTTTATTTTCCATTTCCACTCTCCGATTCACTCGACGCTTTCATACAGGTGCACTTTGTGGACTAAATGTGTTCCTATGCTCAGGCCGTTCTCTCACCCACTATTAATCCTGTGATCATAAACGCTACCCGCTTTGTTCCTGGCGATTCCTTGCATGACCTTTGTGGCCGAGAACAAGGCAAGGGAGCAGAAATGCCGGAGAGAAACCGCAAATTTGTCGGTGGTCAGTGGCCTCACCGAGTAGATTACCGGACCGTCTCAGAGCTGTGCAGGGTATTCTAAAGAGACGAGTAAGACCCAGAATGCCGAAGATCTTTGAAATCGTAGCTTTATTCACATCCCACGTTGCCTCCAGACAAAGGCAGATGATCGGCCAGATGTTGTTTTCAAAGCTTAGGAGTAGAATATTACGTTCGATCTCACGTCATCTGCATGTGCAGAGGGCTTCGTGCACGTCCAGGGTGGTTTACGCGTTGCTTTATTATTATCACTTGTTCAGTGAAATGAAGTTTATTGCATGCTACCTAAACTGATCAGACATATTATGCATACGTTTGTCTTTATTGAATTTAATGAATGGAATATCTCACCTATTTTGATAACTTGCAAATCACGGGGTAAATGGCTAACCATAACTCACTTAAACGTCAGAAGCCCTCTTTCGGTGCGCATGTGACGAAGTATACCACTGATCCTCGTGGTATGCAGGAAGGAACTGCATATGCTGGTATAAACCGAAGATGGACACAAAAAGCTGGAATAACTCAGCGGGACAGGCAGCATCTCTGGAGAAAATTGAATCCGTGATGTTTCGGGTCGCCAAACTTCTTCAGAGATATAGTTTACTTAAATTCATAGTTTAACTAAATTGAATTTGTGTATAATATGTCAGATCTGTTTCGGTAGCATACAAAAAATAGTTTTTTCCCTTTACCTTGGTACACATGAAAATAAGAAACGTGATCTAAAGTGCGGCGAATCTGTGCGATTCTTTGTCACATAAGGCTGTGGAGGGCAATTCAATTGATATATTTAAGGCAGAGATAGATAGATTCTTGAATAGTACAGGTGTCGGAGGTTATGGGAACGCAGAAAAATATGGTGAGGAGGGAAAGATAGATCAGCCATGATTGAACGGTGGAATATACGATGAGCCGAATGGCCTAAGTCTGCTCTTATCTATGGTCTTATGATCGAACGCCGAACCTCCCTGGCCGTGCAGGAAGCGCTCTGTACGTAGAGTGGATGTGAAAACGTAAAAAATATTCTGCCCAAGTTTTGAACACACCATCGGACCGATTGTCCTGCCCTTTGTCTGGAGGCGAATATACACAGTGGGATGTAAGTACCAAATCAGAGCCGGCACCGTGAGGCCACATCGGAAATTGGAGGAACAGAGCCTCATGTTGCGACAACGTGCAGGAGTAACACCGCGGTTCAAGCAGCATCTTTGGAGAACATGTATAGGTGATGTTTTGGGTCGGAAACCTCCTTTAGACCAGAGGAGGGCTATGGCTTGTAGTGGAACAGCAGCTGTGTTCATTTGAAGAATCGTCCAATTGTCTCCATGTCACATCACCTAATTTCACAAAAAGCGAGATTGCTGAATGTTTCTGATTTCGAAAATGAGACAATTCGCGTGATAACCACAATACTACAGAAACATTATCCATTGCTAAATATTGACAGGATTATCAGATTATTATGAAGGCCATTCGCTATCTTCACTGCCTGCTGTACTTGCATGCTTACTGTCATTGACTGATGAACAAGGACCCCGCAGATCCCGTTGTCCTTCCCCATTTCCCAACTTGACTCCATTTAGATAATAATTCTCTTTCCTGTTTTTGTTACCAAAGTGGATAACTTCACATTTATCCACACTAAACTGTATCTACCATGCATCTGCCCACTCACCCAACCTGTCCAAATCACCCCGCATTCTCATAGCATCCTCCTCACAGTTCACACTGCCTCCCAGCTTTATGTCATCTGCAAATTTGCTCTTTCGATCACCAATTCGATCTTGCATAGTAATTGCAAAGTAAATTATCGGCTTCAATAGACAATAGGTGCAGGTGTAGGCCATTCGGCCATTCGAGCCAGCACCGCCATTCAATGTGATCATGGCTGATCATCCCCAATCAGTACCCCAATCCCGCCGTCTCCCAATACTCCCCCGACTCCGGGATCTTGAAGAGCCTATCTTCCTCTCTCTTGAAAGTATCCAGAGAACCGCCTTCCACCACCCTCTGAGGCAGAGAGTTCCATAGACTCACAACTCTCTGTGAGAAAAAAATGTTTCCTCATCTTACGCCTTATTCTTAAACTGTGGACCCTGGTTCTGCACTCGCCTGCATCGGGGACATGTTTCCTGCTTCTAGCGTGTCCAGACACTTAATAATGTTATATATTTCAATAAGATCCACTCTCATCCTTCTAAACTCCAGAGAATACAAGCCCAGCCGCTCTGTTCTCTCGGCATATGACAGTCCTGCCATCCTGGGAATTAACTTTGTAAACCTACGCTTCACTCCCTCAATAGCAAGAATATCCTTCGTCAAATTAGGGGACCACAACTGTACACAATACTCCAGGGTGGTCTCACTAGGGCCCTATACAATGCAGAAGTACCTTTGCTCCTATACTGCTCTTGTTAAAAATGTCAAAATGCTATTTGGTTTCTTCACTGCCTGCTGTTCCTGCATGTTGACTTTGATTGACTGATGAACAAGGACGGCCAGATCCCACTGTACTTCCCCTTTTCCCACTTGGCATAGATACATAGAAAAAAGGTGCAGGAGGAGGCCATCGAGCCATCACCGCCATTCATTGTGATCATGCCCAATCAACAACCCGTGCCTGCCCTCTCTCCATATCCCTTGATTCCACTAGCCCATAGAGCTCTATCTAACTCTCAAAGCAAAACTTCTGAATGTTTCTGCCTGGTTTCGAACCAGGGACCATTCGCGTGTTAGGCGAACGCGATAACCACTACAATACAGCAACACCATTTAGATAGTAATCTGTCTTCGTGTATTTGTATTTCCTAGTTACATCCTCAAACAACTCCAGAAGATTAGTGAAGCATGATTTCCCCTTCGTAAGCCCATGCTTACTCGGACCGATCCTGCTACTGCTATCTAAATGTACCGCTATTTCATGTTTCATAATTGACTCCAGCATCTTCCCCACCACCGATGTCTGACTAACTTGTCTATAATTCCCTGTTTTCTCCCTCCCCCCTTTCTTAAACAATCGTATAGCATTAGCTAACCTCCAATCCACTGGAACTGCTCCTGAATCTATAGACCATTGGAAAATTGTCACCAATGCGTCCACGATGTCTAAGGCCACGTCCTTAAGTACCATGGGATGCAGAACATCAGGCCCTGGGGATTTATCAGCCTTCAGTCCCATCAGTCTACCCAACACCATTTCCTGCCTAATGTTGAGTTCCATCAGTTCATCCGTCACCCCAAATCCTCTGGCCACTAGGGCATCAGGAAGAGTGTTTGTGTCCCCCGTAGTGACGATGGATCCAAAATACCTGTTCAACACATCTCCCACTTCCATGTTCCCCATAATAAATTCACCCTTTTCAGTTTTCAAGGGTACAATTTTGATCCTGTTTTTGTTCTTGTTTTGATTTTGTTCCTCTTCACATACCTAAAATATTTTTATTATTCTCATTTATATTCTTCGCTAGCTTACCTTCGTACCTCATCTTTTCTCCCTGTATTGCCTTTTGATTTATCTTCTATTGCTCTTTAAACATTACCCAATCCTCTTGCTTCCTGCTCATCTTTGCTACGTTATACTTCTCTTTTATTTTTGTACTGTCCCTGACGTCCCTTGTCAGCCACGGTCGCCCCTTTATTTCTTATATTTCACGCATTCATATTCAGTACTTTGACATCCGTATTCACTTCCCCCCTCGCACTGCTCGCAATTGGCCCTGACCTTACTCTCTTATCCCTTCTCGAACTTTCCTTCCCATTAATTCAAATGCTTTTTGTAACTTTTCTTGTACTCACTTCCCCTTCAACTGCAGCTTTATACTCCCAATTTGTGAATCCCTCCCCACCACTATTTAGTTTAAACCCACACGTGTAGCCCTAGCAAAACTGCTTGCCAGAACGTCGGTCCCCCTCCAGTTAAGGTGTAACCAGCCCCTTATGTACAGGTCACCCCTACCCCAGAAGATATCCCAGTGGTCTATAAATCTTAATTCTTTGCACCCTGGACCAGCCCCTCAGCCACAAATTCAGATCTCCCATCTCCCTGTTTCTGTCGTCACTAGCAGGAGGTACTGGAAGCAATCCAGAGATAACCACCCTCGATGTCCTGCTTTTCAGTCATCATCACAGGAAAATCTCTCTGAACTCGCGTTGCAGAACGTGCACAACTACTTTCAGCTGTTCACCTTCCCTCTTGAGGATGTTCTGAATTTGGTTCGTGACATCTGGAACCCTGGCCCCAGGGAGGCAACAGACCATCCTCGCATCTCGCCTGCCTCCACAGGATCTCCAGTCCGTACCTCGAACAATGGAGTCACCCACCACTATGGCTCTGCCCGACGTGATTGTCGTCGGACGAGTCACATCTCTAGGATTGGAGCCACCGACGTGTCCGCCGCTCGGGCTGGAAACATCGTCTCCCCCGACAGTTCCCAAGAGGGCGTACCTGCCTTCATTCGGCACAGCCACCTGGGTCTCCTGCTCTCCACGGTTACCACCATTTCTCTCAGTCACACTCCTTCGTTCTTCCCGTATCCGCGGCGTGACAACCTCACTGTAGGTCCTGTCCAGGAAACTCTCGTTTTCCCGGACGGCCCTAAGGTCATTCAGCCATTCTCCAGTGCCTCAACACGGTCCTTCAGGAGCTGAATCTGGACGCACTTGCCACAGCTGTCGCAGCCAGAGTTTCCATCCGTGTCCCTGTTCTCCCACATCCTGCAAGCATCACACTGTCTCATCTTTCCCGTCATGAGTTCACCGCGTATCGTTCTCTCCAGCGTTTTGCGTAGTCTCCTCTCTTCAGCCTCTTCGCCGAAGACTCTTGAGCCAAAGACTCACTATTTTCTCTCAAGGCACTTCCCTCACTGTCGCTCCCCTGGAGAAGTCTTGCTGATAAAGTGCCTAAATTGCCCAATTTGCCAATTTACAAATCAAATTCCTCAAAAAGCTCTTCTCCCTGCTTGTCTTTAATTGTGCATCTCCACGATCCACGTGACCACTGCCATGAAATTTTACAACAGCTGCCAAAGTACTAGGTGTAAACAGCAACAGTAGTTCTGCTGTTTGTTAACAGCCAATCTTGCTCACATTCCCAGCTGCAGCTGACACTTTATATCGCGGCAGTGTTATATCCGGGTGTTGGTCTGGTGCGAAATGGGTTAAATGGATTAAATAATTTAGTGATACAGAGGTTACTGTTGACATTTCAACCGTCTGGGCGGTGAGCTGTCATCAGGCAGTGAGAGTTACGGAGGGCAGTTCGGCTTCGCGATCTGATACTCCAGTCAACATTTAACATGGGACAGTGTTTCTGTAGTGTAGTGGTTATCACGTTCGCCTAACACGCGAAAGGTCCCTGGTTCGAAACCAGGCAGAAACATTCTGAAATATTGCTTTTACTGAAATCAGGTGATGTGACACGGAGACAAGTGGACGAGTTTCAATTAAAAACACGTAGAGAGAGGAAATGTAAGGTGACCTTGAAATTAGGGAAATCACTATCCATCTGAGTTGTTTGATGTCCAAAAGTAATAGGAAGTGCTGTTTCTCCAATTTACTTGTGGTTTCAACGTGCCAGCTATGATTTGTTTCTTACATCACATTGTGTTCATTCTCCAGCTGAAGAACCGGATGATCGACCGGATATTGCGTTCAAAGCTGCGGCAGCAGAATATCGTAAACGTCCTTTGTGTAAACAAATATCTGCAGACCCCCTTGGCTTTCTTCCCGCAATTTCCCTGCACATATCCCGAGTCATTGCCATATGCCATATCACCCACCCAGGCGCTACATCGCCTTTAGTACTCCTGATGTATGTCCCACATCCGCAACAGTTCACGCTGGGATTTTGCTTCTTCATTGGGAACTATTCTACTCCAGATCGGAAGTTCGTGAAAATTTGTCGCCCTGTGCCCCATGCGCTCGTGATTTGTTCCCAATGTCCCCTTTTCAGATCAGGCATCACCCAGAGATGCTGCTGTCATATAGACATCAGAAAACTTCCCGTTCAAAATATTCTCCTTTAGCCACCACGATTTTTGATGTAACGACTTCAGCGTGGCCTATACACAACAACTTTATTTTCCATTTCCACTCTCCGATTCACTCGACGCTTTCATACAGGTGCACTTTGTGGACTAAATGTGTTCCTATGCTCAGGCCGTTCTCTCACCCACTATTAATCCTGTGATCATAAACGCTACCCGCTTTGTTCTTGGCGATTCCTTGCATGAACTTTGTGGCCGAGATCAAGGCAAGGGAGCAGAAATGCCGGAGAGAAACCGCAAATTTGTCGGTGGTCAGTGGCCTCACCGAGTAGATTACCGGACCGTCTCAGAGCTGTGCAGGGGCATTCTAAAGAGACGGGTAAGACCCAGAATGTCGAAGATCTTTGAAATCGTAGCTTTATTCACATCCCACGTTGCCTCCAGACAAAGGCAGATGATCGGCCAGATGTTGTTTTCAAAGCTTAGTAGTAGAATATTATGTTCGATCTCACGTCATCTGCATGTGCAGAGGGCTTCGCGCACGTCCAGGGTGGTTTACGCATTGCTTTAATATTGTCACTTGTTCAGTGAAATGAAGTTTATTGCATGCTACCCAAACTGATCAGACATATTATGCATAAGTTTGTCTTTATTGAATTTAATGAATGGCATATCTCATCTATCTTGATAACTTGCAAAACACGGGACATAAGGCTAACCATAACCCACTTAAACGTCAGAAGCCCTCTTTTGCGCGCATGTGACGAGATACACCACTGATCCTCGTGGTGTGCAGGAAGGAATTGCATATGCTGGTATAAACCGAAGATGGACACTACTTCCAAAGATGGACACTATAAACCGAAGATGGACACTGGAATAACTCAGTGGGACAGGCAGCATCTCTGGAGAAAAATGAACCCGTGATGTTTCGGGTCGACAAACTTCTTCAGACAGATATACTTTACTTAAATTCAATAGTCAAACTCAACTGAATTTATGTATGACATGTCAGATCTCTGGAAATCTCTGCCACATAAGGTAGTTGAGGCCAGTTAATTGGCTATATTTAAGAGGGTTAGATGTGGCCCTTGTGGCTAAAGCGATCAGGAGGAATGGATAGAACGCAGGTACAGGATACAAAGTTGGATGATCAGCCATGATCATACCGAATGGTGGTGCAGGCTCGAAGGGCCGAATGGCCTACTCCTTCGCCTATTTTCTATGTTTCTATCTGTTTCGGTAACATACAAAGTAGCATTTTCCCTGCTCCTTGGTACACGTGAAAATAATCAACGTAAACTAAAGGGCGGCGAATCTGTGGAATTCTTTGTCACATAAAGCTGTGGAATTCTTTGTCACCATAAAGCTGTGGAGGGCAAGTCAATGGATATATTTAAGGCAGAGATAGAGGATTTTTGATTAGAAAAGGTGTCGGAGGTTATGGCGAGAACGCAGAAGAATGGGGTGAGGAGTGAAAGATAGATCAGCCATGATTGAACGGTGGAATATACGATGAGCCGAATGGCCTATGTCTGCTCTTATCTATGATCTTATGCTCGATCGCCGAACCTCCCTGGACGTGCAGGAAGCGCTCTGTACGTACAGTGTATGTGAAAACGTAAAATATATTCTGCCCATGTTTTGAGGTGGGGGACCAGCATTCTGGCAGGCAGGTTTGCCACTGCTACATGGGTGGTTTTAAACTGAATAAGGGGGGTGGGGTGTCAAATGGGATAGTCGAGAATTCAGTTAAAGGGAAAGGGTTTCTTAAATGTGTGAGCGGAGAGACAGAGGGATGTATCATGAAGGTAGAAGCAATAGGTAGAAAGGTGAAATGTGGCAGGCAGACAAATCCAGTGCAAAAATCAAAAAGGGCCACTTTTCAACATAATTGTATAAGGGGTAAGAGTGTTGTAAAAACAGACCTGAAGGCTTCGTGTCTCAATGCAAGGAGCATTCGCAATAAGTTGGATGATAGCTATTAATGACTATGATATAGTTGGGATCACGGAGACATGGCTCCAGAGTGACCAAGGCTGGGAGCTGAATATCCAGGGATATTCAATATTCAGGAGGAATAGACAGAAAGGAAAAGGAAGTGAGGTAGCGTTGCTGGTTAGAGAGATTAACGCGATAGAAAGGAAGGACATTAGCTTGGAGGATGTGGAATCGATATGGGTAGAGCTGCGAAACACTAAGGGGCAGAAAACGCTAGTGGAAATTGTGGACAGGCAGTAGTTGGGGATGGCATCAAACAGGAAATTAGAAATGCGTGCAACAAAGGTAAAACAGTTATAATGGGAGAGTTCAATCAACATATAAATTGGGTGAATCAAATTGGCGGGGGTGCTGAGGAAGAGGATTTCTAAACCAACACGTAGAGGAACCAACGAGAGAGCTGGCTATTCTAGACTGGGTATTGAGTAATGAGCAAGGGTTAGTTCGCAGTCTTGTTGTGCATGGCCCCTTGAGCAAGAGTGACCATAATATGGTTGAGTTCTTCATTAGGATGGACAGTGACATAATTAATTCAGAAACAAGGGTTCTGAACTTAAACAAAGGTAACTTTGAGGGTATGAGACATGAATTGGCCAAGATAGACTGGCAATTAATTCTTAAAGGGTTGATGGTGGATATGCAATGGAACGCATTTAAAGACGGCATGGATGGACTACAACAATTGTTCATCCCAGTTGGCAAAATAATAAATCAGGGAAGGTAGTGCATCCGTAGATAACAAGGGAAATCAGGGATAGTATCGAAACAAAAGATGAAGCATACAAATTAGCCTGAAAAAGCAGCCTATCAGAGGACTGGGGAAATTCAAAGTCCAGCAGAGGAGGACAAAAGGCTTAATTAGGAAAGCGAAAATAGATTATGAAAGAAAACTGGCAGGGAACATAAAGACTGACTGCAAATGTTTTTGTAGATATGTGAAGAGAAAAAGATTAGTTAAAACAAACGTAGGCCCATTGCAGTCAGAAACAGGTGAATTGATCATGGGGAACAAGGACATGGCAGACCAATTGAATAACTACTTTGGTTCTATCTTCATAGAAACATAGAAATTAGGTGCAGGAGTAGGCCATTCTGCCCTTCGAACCTGCACCGCCATTCAATATGATTATGGCTGATCATCCAACTCAGTATCCCGTACCTGCCTTCTCTCCATACCCTCTGATCCCCTTAGCCACAAGGGCCACATCTAACGCCCTCTTAAATATAGCCAATGAACTGGCCTCGACTACCCACTGTGGCAGAGAGTTCCAGAGATTCAGCACTCTCTGTGTGAAAAAAGTTCTTCTCATCTCAGTTTTAAAGGATTTCCCCCTTATCCTTAAGATGTGACCCCTTGTCCTGGGCTTCCCCAACATCGGGAGCAATCTTCCTGCATCTAGCCTGTCCAACCGCTTAAGAATTTTGTAAGTTTCTATAAGATCCCAGACCTGATCCTCCTGCAGCCACGTCTCAGTAATCCCCACAATGCCATATCTACCAACCTCTATCTTAACCTCAAGCTCATCTACTTTACCTCTTATACTTCGCGCATTCAAATACAGTACTTTTAATTCCCTACACATCTCACCATTCACATCGATCCACATTACACTTGGCTGTACTCTTATCCCTTTGTGAGCTTTCTTTCCCGTTAATTCCCGTTCCCCCAACGCAATAGTCCACCACTCACACATAGTCCCCCAACCGCACAGCCATGGCTCATTTCCCCTCATCCCCAGTACACCCCCATCCTCTTCACCCTCCCTCTTCTTCCCCCTCTCCTCCTCCCCTCCCTAATTCCTCCCTCACCTGTCCCTCTCTATTTTCCCCTAACCTCAGTCACTCCCTCCCCCCATAACTCCTCTCCCAACCTCCTTATCCTTTTATTCCCCACTTCTCACCTCCACATCCCACCACTATCCCTCCTGATGCCCAATGCCCTCCTCTCCTTATATTCCCCACTCCCTACCTCCTCAACCCCCATTCTCCCTCCTCATACCCCCTCCACCCTCATTCTCCCTCACCTCCACTTTCCCCCTCTCCCTCCCTACTCCCTCTATCCCCCCCTCCGCCCCCACTCTCCCTCTTCACCTCCCCCACTTCCCCCTCTCCCTCAATCCCCCTCATACTCCCTCCTCACCTCCCCAGGATCTTTCCCGTCTTCTCTTCCCCTTCCCAAATCCATCCCTCACCTCTCCTTTCCCCTACCCCCAGTCATTCTCTCCCTCCATAAAAAGCAGCATCTGCAGTTCCTTCCTTCACAGGTAATTCATTGGTAGCTGTGGTATAGATCCTGTTGACTTGACGATTCGACCAATTTACATAGTTGTGTGTGTGTTACTCAAACTCCGCACAAACTGCTCGGCACCTTGCAACCACTCTCCCTCCGTCCCTCTGCCCAGCAACGTCCTGCCCGTTTGCCCGCTGCTGCCGCTCGGCCCTTTTTCGCCCCTTCCCACCCGCCTGTTGCCACCGCCGGTCAGGGCCGCTGGGGGGGGGGGGGGGGGGAGGGATGTAGTCGTTGTTCGTCACGGTGGGAACCACAGGTTTCGACGAGCTGGTGGAGCAGATCTGTTCAGAGGGCAGTGAGGGTGAGTTACCGCAGCGACTGGGGCAGAGGATCATACGGTCTCAGCCATTAACCGAGGGGGACAGGTAGACGGGAGGGCGAGCGGAGGGGGGAGTTGGGTGAGTGAGGGAGAGAGAGACGGGACCAGAGCTTCCACTGAACCCAGGGGTGGGGGTGACGGCAGATAAGTTACTGTGAGGAGGAGAGAGAGGGGTTTGTGAGTGAGGCGGAAGAAGCAGCGGCATTGACTGACAGGAGAGGACACCAATATGCGCATGCGCGGTATCCTTTTTTAAAAAAGTTTTAAACGTCAATAACATAAAATATACCATCAACCTGAACGAAACCACCCGAACGAAAGCTGTTGAATTTACATCACAGGACAATGGTGCGTAAGCTGGGCGCTTTCGTGTGCCGTTTTTGTGCAGAAATAGGCACAAACAAACAAGATGAGAGTTTTAGTAATGTATGTATAGATATTTAATTCTCCCTTTCTACAATCTTGATCCTTCTCCCGATGCTTTCCCGCCAAATCTTCTCCAAACTCCACGCTGAGAATCTTTCCACAAAAGCGGACATTTTCTCTGGCCCCCGCACTTCGTCCCTCCCCCTCTGGCTGAAGTTCCAGGCCCACTATCCACAGGACTTCAGTACCACCGCGAGCGTGCAGTCACCAAGAGGGATGCACCCAGTTCCCCTGGGTCTTACTGCCCGTCCGTATGCATCAAATCTGCCGCTTCTCTTCGCCTCTGCTTTTCAATGGGCTCCCCACAGTCCAATCGTCTCTCTTGATCTTCATGCTCTGTAGGGTCCTGCTGCCCCTCCTGTTCCCGGGGCTCTGCAGGGTCCTGCTGCCCCCCCTGTTTGTGGTTTTCCGCAGGGTCCCGCTGCCCCCTCTGTTCCCGGGGCACCATAGGGTCCCGATGCCCCTCTTTCTGGAGCTCCACATGGTCCCTTCGCCCCTCATTTTCCAGGAGGTCCACAGAGTCGCGTTGTCTCTCATGTTCCTGGGACTCCACAGGATGCTGCTGTCCCTCAGTTTTCCTCATTTCCTCGGGCAGTGAGATTCGCCCCCGTTTGACATAATGGAGGATCCTCGACTCGAGCCCCTCGCATCTCTGCCGCTCCATCAGCGGCTTGTATTTCCTTGGCCGTACTCCCTCCAGCAGGGACTGGGACAGGTCAGTGAAGGTGGGCTGGGTGCGGCCCCAGGCAGTCAGCGCACTCTCCTCCTCATCATCCCCCTCCTCCTGGTCCTCTGCAAGATGGCAAGCACACAATTGGTTGTTGTATTTAGGCCCTGCTCTCCCACTGCCCCCTCCCATTCTACCATAAGGTCCTACCCCTCTCTAAACCCCCAGACCTTTAGTCCACAATGGCATGACAGGTGGAGAGCAATGAAGGGTGGGTTTAGCATGCCGGCCTTCATTAACTGAGGCACTGTGTGAAGACCTGTGACATTCTGTGTATAAAACATCATCAGATCCACAGGGTATTAAAGGGACAGGCACAGTCATTTGGCCCACCATACCTGTGCGGGCCTTCATGCTCATCTAATCTAATCTGCCTGCATGTAATCAATTTTCCTCCATTCCCAGGCTTTTCTTGTGTCTATCAAACAGCCATTTAAATGCCCCTACTGTATCTGCTTCCACCGCCTCCTCTGGCAGCGCGTTCCAAGCACCACCATTCCTCTGAGAGAGACAAAAAACTTACACATCATTAAATTTCCCCCTTCAGACCTTAAACCTCAGCCCTCCAGTGTTTAAAATTTAGGTAAATAATTGACCAGCTACACTATCTACACCTCTCATCATTTTATACATTTTTCTGAGGTCTGTCCTCAAACTCAGACGTGGAAGAGCAAACAATCCAAGTTGGCTTAACTGACCCTTAAAGCTAAAAAAAACATGACAATAGAGGGATGTTTTTCAGTCTGGAGGCCTGTGAAGAGCGGTGTGTCACAGGGAACTACATTAACAACTTGGATGAGAATGTAGACGACATGCTCAGTAAGTTTGTAATCTTACTTCATAAGTTTGAAAATAGTTATGAATAAGGATGTCTGGACATTGGAGAAACATAGTAAATTGGAGGATGCCAGTTGAAAACATTATTAGGCAAAAACTAGGGAGAGTAAATTGGGAGCAGTTGTAATTAGATAAATTAACATCTGGTCATTTAAAGGCCACTGACCAGACTTCAGGACCAGCATGTTCCAGTAAGGAGGAGGGATTAGGATGGTAAAGGGACATTGGATGATCAAAGAGGCTCAAAATGTGGTACGGGAGCGGCCAACATGACACGATTGAGTGGTAGCCACAGCTGTGATTTCAACCCTGGTACCGAGGTTCAATGGGGAAGAGTGACATCAGGCAGAGCCATAGTGGTGGGAGACTCCATCGTCATAGTTGCCGACAGGAGATTCTGCGGCAGCAGGTGAGACTCCAAGATGGCGTGTTGCCTCCCTGGTGCCAGGATCCAGGATGTCTCGGAGCGGCTGCACGGCATCCTCAAGAGTGAGGGGGAGAAGCTGGAGGTTATATTGTGAATGTTGACACAAATAATATAGGTCAGAAAAGGAAGGAGGTTCTGCAACAAGAATTTACGGAATTGGGAAGAAGACTGAAAAGCAGGACCTACAGGGTGATCTCAGGATTGCTTCCAGTATCTTGTGCTAGTGAAGGCAAGAATAGGAAGGTAGGGGAAATGAATGTGTGGCTGAGGAATTGGTGCAGGGTCAGGGATTCAGGTATACTGGAGCTTCAGGAGAGACAGGGATGATGGAAAAGGAGCAGGGGCGTTGCATGGTTGGTTAAGGAGCATGCCACAGCTTTGTTCAGAGGTACATTACGGACGGTTTGTCTAACACGGTTATATGGGTGGAGCTGAGGAACAAGAAAGGGATCATCAGTTTGTCGGGGTGTACTACAGGCCCCCAAATAGTCAGCAGGAATTGGAACAAATGTGCCAAGGGATTGCAGACAGGTGCAGGTCAAATAAGGTTGGTGTAGTAGAGGATTTTAACTTTCCCAATATAGAGTGGGAAAATCATAGCGTGAAGGGTTCAGATGGGGTGCAATTCTTCAAAAGTGTTCAGGACAGTTGTCTTAAGCAGTATGTGGAGGCCCCCAAGTGTGAGAGGGCAACGCTGGATCTAGTATTGGGAAATTGCGAAGGGCAAGTTAATGAAGTGTGTGTGGAGGAGCCTTTTGGGACCAGTGACCACTGTTCGATTAGGTTCAAGATAGTTATGGATAGGGATGGAGCGGGTCCATGTGTTAAAATGCACAACTGGGGTAAGCCCAACTTTGAGACTAAGAGAAAAGGTCTCACTCAAGTTGACTGGAGCAGGTTATTAGATGGGTAAGGAACATCGGCCAAGTGGGATGTTTTTAAAAGTGTACTGTAGAAAGATCAGGATGTGTACATCCCCGTTAGAGTGAAGGACAAAGCAGCCAAACGTAGGGAAGCTTTGCTGACGAGGGAAATTGAGACATTACTCACAAACAAGGATGATTGGGACAGGTGCTGGGATCAAGTTCATACCTGGAGGAGTTTTGGGAGCTGAAGAGTAAACTCAAAAAGGAAATTAGAAGGGCAAAAAGAGGCCAGGAGATATCTCTGGCAGGTAGCATTAAAGACAAGCCCCAAATATTTTAGTCATACATAAGGAGGACAAGGGGAACTAGAGAGAGAGTGGGACCTCTCAGGAATCAAAGCGGCATTTACCGATAAAAAATACCTCTGTATTTACTGAGGAGAAAGACAGTAGGATGGAGGAAATTGGAGCAGTCACTGGAAGTGTCTTGAGAGCAGGGTTACTGTCGAAAAAATACTGAAGGTACTGTCGTGTTTGAAGGTAGACAAATATCCAGGGCCGGATCTGATATATCCGTGGACATTGTGGGAAACTAGAGAGGAATATGCGGGAGCCCTGGTTGTAATTTACGAGTGGTCTTTAAATACAGGAGAGGTGCAGGAAGACTGGAGGGTGGCAAACGTTGTACCTCTTTTCAAGAAAATGTAGGGAACTATAGGCTGGTGAGCTTAACATCTGTAGTTGGTAAGTTACTGGAGAGTATTCTAAGAGATACGATATACAGGCATTTGAATGGGCAAGGGCTGATTAGGGATAGTCAACATGGTTTTGCACGTGGGAGGTCGTGTATCACAAATCTGACTGATTCTTTTTTGAAGAAGTGACCAAAAAGGGTGATGTAGAGCTGTTGATGTTGTGTACATGGACTTCAGTATGGCATTCAACAAGGTACTGCATGGTAGACTGCTCTGGAAGGTTAGATCTCATGGGATCCAAGGAAAGATAACTGAATGGATAGCAAATTGGCTCCATGGTAGGAAGCAGAGGGTGATTGTGGAAGTTTGCTTCTCGGACTGGAGGCCTGTGACTAGTGGTGTGCCTCAGGGTTCGGTGCTGGGCCCGTTACTGTTTGATTCTACATCGATGATTTGGATGAGAACATCCAGGGCAAGATTGGCAGGTTTCCTGATGATACAAAAGTTAGTGGTTTTAAGATGGTTGTGCACAATTGTAGCAGGATCTGGATCGATTGGCCAGGTGGGCAGAGGAATGATTTATGGAATTTAATACAGAGAAGTGTGAGGTGTTGCATTTTGGGACGTCAAACAAGGGCAGGACCTACACAGTAAATGGTAGATCTCTGGGTAGTGTTGTAGAGCAGAGGGATTGTGAGTACAGGTGCATGGTTCCTTGAAGTCGCAGGAAGATGAGATGGTCAAAAAAAGGCTTTTGGCACTCTGGCCTACATCAGTCAGAGTGTTGAGTAAAGAAGTTGGGAGATCATGTTGCAGTTGTATAAGACGTTGGTGAGACCGCATTTAGAATATTTTGTTCATTATGGGCACCATGTTATAGGAAAGATATTGGCAAGATCGAAAGGGATCAGAAAAGATTTACGAGGATGGTGCCAGGATTAGAGGGTATGAGCTATAGAAAGATCATGAGAGGTATAGATCCAGTAGATGAACAGAGTCTTTCTCCCAAAGTAGGGGAATCAAGGACCAGAGGACATAGGTTCAAGGTGAAAGGAAAAGATTTAATAGGAATCTGAGGGGTAACTTTTTCACAGAAAGGGTGGTGGATGTATGGAACAAGCTGCCAGAGAAGGTAGTTGAGGCTGGGACAATCCCATTGTTTAAGAAATAGTTAGACAGGTACATGGATAGGACAGTTTTGGAGGACCATGCACAGGCAAGTGGGACTAGTGTAGCTGGTGCCATTGTAGGCCGGTGTGGGCAAGTTGTGCCGAAGGGCCTGTTTCCACGCTGTATCACTTTTTGAAGAGGCAAATGTAAGGTTTAGAAAGAAGAAATCAGACAGGGCCTTTCAATTATATAAAGCAAGCAGGAAATCAGTCAAATGTGAAATTAGAAGGGCCAAAAGTGACCATGAAATGTCATTGGTCATTCAGGCTTTTTTTTTAAAAATCACTCGCTTTTTATACAATCATTAAAAACAAAAGGTTAGCCAGGGTGAATGATAAAAGTACTGAATTAATGCTTGGGAGTCAGAGGCTGTAGGTGGGGCACTAAACAAGTACTTTGCATCTGTGTTCACCAAGGTGAGACATGTAGGTCAGTGAGATTAGTGTGCGCAGGACCAACATGCTCGGGCAGTTTGAGACCAATGAAAAGCTAGTGTAAGGGCTCGAAGAACATTACTGTGAATAAATCCCCAGGGCCATATGGGATCTCTCACAGGTTATTGATGGAGACAAGAGATGAGGTTGCAGGAACCTCGACAAAGATCTTTGTATCTTTTCTGGGTACAACCTAGATCACGGATGTTCAGACAGTGCTCAACTTTCTTCCTTTATCTAAGATGGGTATTAGATATAATGGAGGACATTGTATGCTGATGTGTCTCGTAAATAATGGGGAAGCTACTGGAGAGGATATTTTGGATGGGATTTACTCACATTTGGAAGAGTATGGGATAATTAGGGATAGTCAGCATGGGTTTGTATACAGCAGGTCATGTCTTACTAAATAGATTTAAGATTTTGAGGAGTTGACAAAGGTGATTTATGAGGATAGGATAAAGGATGCTGTTTAATGGAGTTTAGTAAGGCAAAAATGAGGTTAGTTAGAAACTAGTGTAGCTGGGACATTGTTGGCCAGTGTGGGCGAGTTGGGCCGAAGGGCCTGTTTCCACACTATTATTAACGAGGTTAGTTTCCGTTTTGCGGCTGAAACCAGTTAGCATCGCATTGTGACTGCTCCTTGTGGTTGTATTAAAAGGCTGACATTAGCAGACTGACCTGTTGGGATCAGCTGTGTGGAAGTGACGTGCTTTGCAGAGGCAAAGTGTGTGCTTTGACAAGAGGTTTTGCAAAGGTTAAGTGCTGGGGCTCTGGTTCAGGAGGCTCTGGATAAGGTCGGTCCGCATTTTTCTTATTTCCATCCTAAATCTTCCTTTGTCTAGTGCAGTAAAGATGGCAGCTGGGTTGTGGGAATTCAGGCAGACTTTCAGTGGCCCAGATGACTATACCTATGAGGTGCGTCCAACTGCAACTACTTACAAACCATGTTAGGGAACTGAAGCAATAGCTGGACAACCTCTGGTTCATCCAGTAAACTGAAGATGTCATAAGTAAGAGTCACAGTTAAGGTGCAGGCAGAAAGTAGATGGGTGACCACTAGGGAAGAGAGTAGGTAGAATGCAGGAATGCCCTGTGGCCATTCCACCCAGGTATTTCTTGAAGAAGGGTCTCGACCCAAAATGTCACCTATTCCTTTGCTCCATAGATGCTGCCTCACCCACCGAATTTCTCCAGCATTTTTGTCTACCCACTCAGGTATACCTCGTTGGATGTTCAAGAAGGAACTGCAGATGCTGGGAGATCGAAGGTACACAAAAATGCTGGAGAAACTCAGCGGGTGCAGCAGCATCTATGGAGCGAAGGAAATAGGCGACGTTTGGGGCCAAAACCCTTCTTCAGACTGAAGAAGGGTTTCGGCCCGAAACGTCGCCTATTTCCATACCTCGTTGGATGCTGTTTGGGGATGATGGCAGATTAGTGGAGAGCCGCAACAGTGGCCAGGTCTGTGGCGGCCAGTTGGCTCTGAGGCACAGCGAGAAATGGTAAGGTCAGGCGGAGCAATAGTGACAGCAGACGTGTTAGTTGGGGGTATAGACAGGAGATTCGGCAGCAGCAAACAAGACTCCAGGATGGTGTGTTGCCTTCCTAGTGCCAGGATGTCCCAGAGTGGGTAAACAGCCAGAAATCATTGTAAACATTGCCACAAATGACATAGGTCAGAAAAGGGGTGAAGTCCTGCAGAGTGAATACAGGGATCAAAGCAAAAGATTAAGGAGTAGCACACCAAGGGTAGTAGACCCACATTGTCCCAGTGCCAAGTTGTGGTTTGGGTAATAATGGGGATCTAGGATGGATGAATGTGTGGCTGAAGATGTGGAGCAGGGGTCAGGGATCCCAATTCTTCGAACATTGGGATTTGTGTACAAGAGGGATGGATTTCACCTGAACTGGAGGGACATTAATAGTATGACGGGTAGGTTTCCAAGTCCAAGGTTGATAAGGTTCCGTATGGTCGTTTTCTCCAGAAGGTTGAATTGAATCATGTGGGATCGAAGTAAAACTAGCTATCTAGATACAGAATAGATTTGTTGGATGGAAGCGAGCGGGAGTGGAAGATTGTTTTTAAATTGGAGGCTGGTGACTAGTGGTGTGTATGAGGGATCGGTACTGATACCATTGCTGTTTTTGGTTATATCAATGATTCAGGCAAAATGAATAATGCATGATTAGTAAATTTGCAGATGCCACTAAAATAGATAAGAGTCAAAGAGTGATACAGTGTGTGTAAACAGGCCCTTCGGCCCAACGCACCCACACCGATGTCCCAGCTATACTGGTCGCACTTGCCTGCCCTTGGTCCATAATCCCTCCAAACCTGTCTGATCCATGCGCCTGTCTAACTGTTTCTTAATTGATGGGATAGTCCGAGCATCAACTACTTCCTCTGGCAGCTTGTTCCATAAACCCACCACACTTTCTGGGAAAATGTTACCCCTCAGATTCCTATTAATTTTTTTCCCCTTCACCGTGAACCTATGCCCTCTGGTCTTCGATTCCTACTCTGGGTAAAATCTACCCAATCTATTTCTCCCATGATTTTGGATATCTCTACAAGATCTCCTCTCATCCTCCTGCGCTCCATGGAATAAAGACCCAGCCGACCCAACCTCTCCCTAAAGCTCACACCATCTAGTCCTGGCAACATCCTTGTAAATCTTTTCTGAAAGCATTCATGCTTGACAATATCTTTCCTATAACATGGTGTCCAGAACTGAACCCTATGTTCTAAATGCGGTCTCACCAACGTCTTATAACGGACTAGAAGGGCCGAGATGGCCTGTTTCCGTGCTGTAATTATGGTTATACATGACCTCTCAACTTCTATACTCAACACTCTGATGAAGACAAAGTATAGTATACATTGAAGATGTTATTAAAAATGACAGCAGGACCTCGTTCAGCTCGGCACGTGGAATGAGGAAGGGTAATGTAGTTTAATGCGTAAAAGTGGGAGATCCTGTATCTTGAGAAGTCAAATTAGGGCAGGACCTTCAGTGAATGGCAGGGCCCTGGGGACAGTTACGGAACAGAGGAATCCAGGAATGCAGGCACAAAGTCTTCTAAAACCGTGTGTGAGGGTATTGCATATAGAAGTTGAGAGGTTATGTCGCATTCATAGAATCATACAGCACGGAAATAGGTCCTTCGACCCAACTTGCCAACGACAACCAACTAACACCATCTACACTAGATCCATCTGCCTGCTTTTGCCAATATCCCTATCCATGTACAGGTCTAAATGTGTATGAAGGAACTGCAGATGCTGGTTTAAACGGAAGATAGACAAAATGCTGAAGTAACCGAGTGGGATAGGCAGCATCTGTGGAGAGAAGGAATGGGTGACGTTTTGGGTCGTGATGCTTCTTCACACTGAAAGTCCCAGGAAAGGGAAATGACGTAGAATGGCGATGAAGTAGAGAGACATGGAACATATGAATGAAGGACACGCAAAAAAAGTAACAATGGTAAAATAAACAGTTCATTGTTCGTTGTAGCTAGGTTACAACAAAAAGCTAGTGTGATCTGGGTGGGGTGGGATGGAGAGAGAGGGAATGCAGGGATTACTTGAAGTTAGAGCAATCAATATTAATATCCCTGGGTTGTAAGCTGAGAAATATGAGATATTGTTGTTCGAAAAATGAGAGGTTGTTGCTCAAATGAGATGGAGGAACTGATTGAAATTCAGGTTAGTGGGGAAGTGGTGTTAGGTAAATTGAATGGATTAAAGGCCGATAAATCCCCAGGGCCAGATAGGCTGCATCCCAGAGTACTTAAGGAAGTAGCCCAAGAAATATTGGATGCATTAATGATAATTTTTCAAAACTCTTTAGATTCTGGAGTTGTTCCTGAGGATTGGAAGGTAGCTAATGTAACCCTACTTTTTAAAAAGGGAGGGAGAGAGAAAACGGGGAAATACAGACCAGTGAGTCTAACATCGGCAGTGGGGAAATCTGCGAGAGTCAGTTATTAAAGATGGGATAGCAGCACATTTGGAAAGTGGTGAAATTATTGGACAAAGTCAGCATGGATTTATGAAAAGTAAATCATGTCTGACGAATCTTATAGAATTTTTCGAGGATGTAACTAGTAGAGCGGATAAGGGAGAACCAGTGGATGTGTTATATCTGGACTTTCAGAAGGTTTTCGACTAGGTCTCACATAAGAGATTAGTATGCAAACTTAAATCACATGGTTCAGTATCAGGGGATAAGGAAAGAAGGCAGGTACGGGATACTGAGTTGGATGATCAGCCATGAATGGCTGTACAGGCTCGAAGAGCCGAATGGCCTACTCCTGCACCTAATTTCTATGTTTCTATGAATTTGTGTTTAGCCTCACTCTAACAATGGAGGAGGCCTAGGACTGAAAGGTCAGTGTGGGAATGGGAAGGGCAATTAAAGTGTTTAGCAACTGGGAAATTGGATACAGTGCCCCCCATAATGTTTGGGACATTTATTTATTTGCCTCTGTGCTCCACAATTTAAGATTAGTAATAGAAAAAAAATCACATGTGGTTAAAGTGCACATTGTCAGATTTTATTAAAAGCTATTTGTTATACATTTTGGTTTCAACCATGTAGAAATTACAGCTGTGTTTATACATAGTCCCCCATTTCAGGGCACCATAATGTTTGGGTCACATGGCTTCACAAGTGGTTGTAATTGCTCAGCAGTGTTTCCCAGATCTGTGTCTTGACGCAATCCTGTCTTCATGGCTTGGTTTTTGCTCTGATATGCACTATCAACTGTGGGACCTTATATAGAGAGGTATGATCCTTTGCAAATCATGTCCAATCAAATTAATTTACCACTGGTGAACTCCAATCAATTTGTAGAAACATCTCAAGGATAATCAATGGAAACAGGACGAACCCAAGCTCAATTTTGAGTGTCATAGCAAAGGGTCTGAATACTTATGTAAATGTGATATTTCAGTTATTTCTTTTTAATTACTTGTAAAAATTTTGAAACATCTGTTTTTGCTTCTTCATTCTGGGGGATTGTGTGTAGATTGAAGATAAAAAGAAAGTGAATTTAATCCATTGTAAAATAACGCTGCAATGTAAAACAATGTGGAAAAAGTGAAGGGGTCTAAATACATGCTGAATGCACTGCATGTAATGAATAAAATTGATTTTGACTTTGACCATAATACTGACTGCTCTCACGCCACTTTCACTGACTTCCACAAGTTCCCCAGTCCTCGTATTTCTCCACAGAAAAAATACTAATTATGGACCTTACCCATCTCCTTATGCTCCACAGAGTTGACTTATTTGATTCCTTAGGGGTCCTAAACTCTCCCCGGTTACCCTTTTTTCCTTCATGTACTTATATAAAATCTCTTGGAACTATCCTTAACATTACCAACCAGAACTACCTCCTGTCCCCTTTGTGCATTCCTGATTTCCTTTTTTAGCTTGCTCCTTAGCTCACAAAACTCCTTCACGACACATTGGATCCCTGCTGCTTATGCCTGCTCCATGTTCCCTTCATATGCCCCCTTCTGAGCCTCAATCTCCCTCACCATCAAAACTTCCTTACACTCACCTGCCTTGCCCTTAACTCTGACAAGAACATGCATGGCCTGGACTCTTGCTAGCACTCTTTTAAAAACATGCCACATTCCTGACATCCCTTTTGGTACAAAAAACTGTTCCAATCAACTCAAGTTCCTGTCTTGTCCCTTCCAAGTTCGCCTTGCCGAAATTTAGAATTTTAATTTGTGGTCCTGGCCTGTCTCTATTCATAACTAAAAGCTAGTACAACAGTAGTCGCTGGTCCCAAAACGCTCATCCACGAAAAAGACTTGATCAAACATTGCCCTCGCCTGTGTGCGGTCATAAACTTTCCTGAACACATTTAACAAATTCCACCCCTTCTAAACCTTTCGCACTATGACATTCCCAGTCAATATTGGGAAACAAGTTGTACAAGACATTGATGAGGCTGCATTTGGAGTATTGTGTTCAGTTGTGGTCACTCTCCTATAAGAGGGATGTCATTAAGCTCGAAAGAATGCAGACATTTTTTACGAAAATGTTGCCAGAACTCGAGGGCTAAGCTACAGAAAAAGGTTGGGCAGGTTAGAACTTTACTCCTTCTAGAATAGGAGGTTGAGGGATGATCATATGGAGGTTTATAGAATCACAAGGGGAACATAGAAACATAGAAATTAGGTGCAGGAGTAGGCCATTCGGCCCTTCGAGCCTGCATCGCCATTCAATATGATCATGGCTGATCATCCAACTCAGTATCCCGTACCTGCCTTCTCTCCATACCCTCTGATCCCCTTGGCCACAAGGGCCACATCTAACTCCCTCTTAAATATAGCCAATGAACTGGCCTCAACAACCCTCTGTGGCAGAGAGTTCCAGAGATTCACCACTCTCTGTGTGAAAAAAGTTCTCCTCATCTCAGTTTTAAAGGATTCCCCCTTTATCCTTAAGCTGTGACCACTTGTCCTGGACTTCCCCAACATCGGGAACAATCTTCTTGCATCTAGCCTGTCCAACCCCTTAAGAATGTTGTAAGTTTCTATAAGATCCTCTCTCAATCTCCTAAATTCTAGAGAGTATAAACCAAGTCTATTCAGTCTTTCTTCATAAGACAGTCCTGACATCCCAGGAATCAGTCTGGTGAACCTTCTCTGCACTCCCTCTATGGCAATAATGTCCTTCCTCAGATTTGGAGACCAAAACTGTACGCAATACTCCAGGTGTGGTCTCACCAAGACCTTGTACAACTGCAGTAGAACCTCCCTGCTCCTATACTCAAATCCTTTTTGCTATGAAAGCCAACATACCATTCGCTTTCTTTACTGCCTGCTGCACCTGCATGCCTACCTTCAATGACTGGTGTACCATGACACCCAGGTCTCGCTGCATCTCCCCCTTTCCCAATCGACCACCATTTAGATAATAGTCTGCTTTCCCGTTTTTGCCACCAAAATGGATAACCTCACATTTATCCACATTATACTGCATCTGCCAAACATTTGCCCACTCACCCAGCCTATCCAAGTCACCTTGCAGTCTCCTAGCATCCTCCTCACAGCTAACACTGCCCCCCAGCTTAGTGTCATCCACAAACTTGGAGATATTGCCTTCAATTCCCTCATCCAGATCATTAATATATATTGAAAATAGCTGGGGTCCCAGCACTGAGTCTTGCGGTACCCCACTAGTCACTGCCTGCCATTGTGAAAAGGACCCGTTTACTCCTACTCTTTGCTTCCTGTTTGCCAGCCAGTTCTCTATCCACATCAATACTGAACCCCCAATGCCGTGTGCTTTAATATACAGATAGGGTGCATGCAGTCTTTTCACCAGGGTCAGGGAATGGAGAACCAGAGGACATTGGTTTAATTTGAGAGGAGTTTAAAGTGAGAGCGGCAAGATTTAAAAGTGGCAAAGTTTAAAATAAATGTGCAGGTAAATACACAGAGACAGAGTACACAGTGTACACAGTATGGCTTCTTGGATATACCACCAGAGCTAGTGATGGAGGCAGGCAGGATCGTAGCTTACAAGAGGCTTTTAGATAGACACACAGATTTGCAGGGAGTGGAGGGATATGGATCATGTGCAGAGAGAGGAGGTTAATTTAAATTGGCATCCTGTTCGGCATGGACATTGTAGGATGAAGGGCCTGTTCCTGTGCTGATCTAAGTCATGTAACACTAATGTTTATGCTGTTGGATTAGTGGATTGCAAAGAAGGTTGTGTAAAGGATCCTGATCAAATGGCAAATTGGGCAAAGAAATGGCAGATGGAATATAACTCGTACATGTGAAGTCGTGCATTGTGACAAATTATATACAGTAAAACCTACAGGAGCCTGACGACTGTTGTAGAACAAAGTTCGAAAAGAGTGAATAGTTCCCTGACAGTGGCAACAGGGTGATAAAGATGGCGTTGGGCGCCCCTGCCTTCATCGGATGGGGTACTGAATACATGAGCTGGGACATCAATTTACAGCTGTAGAAAACGTAGATGAGTTTGAAGTTGAAGGGTTGTGTATAGTTCTGGTCAACTGGTTGGATGCAATTACCTAAGTGCCCAAGAGATTCACCGGGATGTTACAAAGATTGGAGGACTCAAGTTATTAGGAGTGGCTGGATACGTTCAACCTGGGGCAGAGGAGGCTGGGGTGACTTTACAGAAGTTCATGAAGTCATGTCGGACGTAGAGATGGTGGACAGTCTTTCTCACCCAGGCTAGGAGGGCCTAAATTGGAAGGTACAGATTTAAGATGAGACAGATTTAAAGGAGTCCCGAAGGGCAGGTTTCCCACGCAGCGGGTTGTTGGTATGTGGAACGAGCTGCCAGAGGAGGTGTTGGAGGCGGACATATAATAACATTCAGGAGACACCCGTATAGGCTCGTGATAGAAAGGGCTTTGGAAAGATATGGGCCAAACACAGGGAGATGGGAATAGCATCGATAGGGCATCTTTAGAGGCATAGTTGCATACAGCATGGAAACTGCCCCTTCGGCCCAACATCCATGTTGAAAGATGCACCATTTACACTAGTCTGACCTGCCTGCATTTGGCCCACATCCCTCTAAACCTTTCATATCCATGCACCTGTTCAAATGCCTTTTAAAGGTCATGAGGGATAGGAGTAGAATTAGGCCATTCAACTCGTCTTCTCCGCCATTCAATCATGGCTGATCTATCTCTCCCTCCTAACCACATTCTCCTGCCTTCCCCCCATAATCTCCGGCACCTGTACTAATTAAGAATGTTGAATTAAATGTTGTTATAATACCTACCGCAACTACCACTTCTGGCAGCTCGTTTCATATAGCCACCACCCTCTGTGAAAACGTTGTACATCTGGTTCCTACTAAATCTTTCCCCTCTGACCTTAAACCTATGGTTCTTGATTTCTTACTCTGGATAAAAGACTGCATTTACCTCAACTATTCCCCTCATGATCTTACACACATATATAAGATAATCTCTCATCGTCCTGAAGTCTGAGGAATAAGGTCCTAGCCCGCCTACCTTCCACCTATCGTTCAGGCCGTCGGGTCTTGGCAACATCCTTGCAAATCTTCTCCACCCTTTCCACCTTAATGACCATAATTGAATGCAATACTCCAAATGAGGACTCACCAATGTCTTGAGTAACTGTAACATGACAGCTCATCTTCTGTACTCAACTCGTTGCCTGATGAAGGCCAATGTACCAGATGCCATTATGACCACCTCATGTTTCTGTGATGCAATTTTCAAGGAACTATGTACCTGCCCAATGCTCCACAACATACCCATGGCCCTGCCGTTCACTGTTCTATGTCAGCCTGTTACACAGGGACAAGTTCAGGCCTTTCCTCTCCACACACATTCAACTGTATTCTGAACTCCCCCTCCTACCTGGGTCCTGGGGATTGGGTGCCTGTCCCAGTCCGCTGAGCATGGAGTAAAGGATCCGAGTTTTGATGGCATAACTGGCCCACATGGTCTGCAGGTCACGCACTGTGAAGGCATGGACCTCCGGGTCGAAGTTCCACTCCAGGTTTTCGTAGGAGCAGTCGTGCAGAACCAGCGGATAATCCACAGCCATGCTATAGACAGGGGAGCGTCTGTCAGCAAATACAGATAATAATCCTGGATGTTGACAAGCAGGAGGTTGTTATCTGGCTCCAGGGAAGCTCTAGGGCAGTGGAGTACAAGGGAGGATACACACCGAGAATGGTGGGGACTACTGAGGAACATCATGGTATAAGGGAAGTCACCCACAATGTAGGGAGTGCTGACAAACAGTGGAATATCAGGATACAAGGGGAGGACACACAATGTGAATGGTAGGGAGTTTTGAGGAGCAGAGGGACCTTGAGGGTAGGGCCTACAACTATGGAGGGGGGGGGGGGGGGGGGGGGGGGGGGGGGGGTTAGAATGAAACTGAGCCTCCGCAACACGTGACACAATCAGAGGAGGTTGAGGTCAATTGTTGAGGTGTGGGGTAAGAGGTTAGGACAGTCATGCAAGTCAAAAACCAAACTACTTGGGGGTCGGTGGGGTTTGGGGGCGTCGGAGAGGCAGGGAGGTCAATGGTCACAGTTTGGAGGTCAGGATGCTGGGATGGCTGGGAAGACAGAGGTGAAGAGCACGTGGTGTCGGGCGGATGATGGGTCGGCAGGATTGGTGGTCGCTGTGGGTTGGAGGTCAGGCGGGTAAGGGGTTGGAGGTCATGCAGCCGTACCTGTACTGGGGTTTGCAGGGGTTGCTCTCCACGTCCAGGAGCTGGTCCACTACTTCCACATCCTCCAACCCACGGCCCACAAGCAGCAGCACGGCGGCCATGCAGCGCACCTGATGGTAGAGGAAGGAGCGGGCCCGCACCTCCATGCAACCTAGGCCGCTGCCAGCCCGCCACACCCGCACCCATAGCACCGTGCGCACGAAGCGCAGCACCCCGTTGGCCACGTCCATGCGGCAGAGGTTGCGGAAGTCGTGCGTGCCGCACATCCGGCGCCCCGCCTCCACCATGAGGCCCAGCTGCAGCCCCGCCACCGGGAACAGGTAGCGGTAGGTGCGGTGCTGGCAGCTGAAGCGAGCGCTGAAGCCGGGGGGTGCCGGCGCCCAGGCCAGGGCGCGCACGTCCCGCGGCAAAGACCGATTCAGCAGCCGTGTGTACGGCAGCTCGTCCCCCGGCAACGTTGCACCGTCCGGGCCCCGGGTCCGAGAGCGCAGCTCCAGAGACACCACCTGAGGGGACGGAGGACGTGAGGGTTAGGATGGCGAGAGGGTGGCGGGGGTGCGTGGCAGATAGGACGGTTAAGATGGATGGAAGGGATGGGAGAATACAGGGGGGGAGGGGGTGGAGACAGAGAGGAGGGAATGGATGAAGAGCAGAGAATGGGGAAAGGAAGGGGGAGAAAAATGTAGAAGAGGGAGGGGGGGAAAGGGAGGCACAGGGATAAAGGGGAAAGGGAAGAATGGAGGGAGAGTTCACAAAATCAAATTAGCAGAAAAAAGGGACTTTTGCCGACACCAATTATCCCCTTTTATTCCCCTTCATCTACCTGCAGATTATCTCTCTCACCACACAACGGGAGGCAACTCCCAATGGCCCAACAATACCCAACTGTGACCCCACTTCTATCAGGTCTCCCCTCAGCCTCGAATGCTCCAGAGAAAACAATCCAAGTTAGTCCAAACTCTCCTTGCTGCTAATACCCACCAATTCAGACAGTAATTTGATGATCCCCTGCATCCTCGCCAAAGCCTCGGCATCCTTCGTAAAGTGGGACAGCAGGAACGGCACACCTCACTACATAGTCAGCCTGACCCAAGTTTTATACACCACAACACGACTTCCTGACGCTTATACACAATGCTCCGATGATGAAGGCTAGTATACCATATGCCTTCTTTACCACTCTATCTAATTGTGTTATCACTTTCAGGGAACTGTGGAATTGCACCTAAAGCTCCATCTGTTGACCAATGCTGCGCAGGATTCTGCCATTTACTCTCACTTTCCATTCAACGTCCTCACATTTTGCTGCATTAAACTGCATTTGAAGGTTCTCTGCCGAGCTTCCCGCTGATCTATAAACCGGCCCACACCAGTTCTTACTTCCTGCACCAAGGCTTTTCTTCTCGGGAGCTGAGAAAAGAACAGCACAAGGCCTTTGGTCTACAATGTCTGTGCCACACACAATGCCAAGACTCACCTGCCTGCACATAATCCATACACATCCATTCCCTTCCTATCAATATGTCTAAAAGCTTCCTGGACATCACAATCATGTTGCCTCCGCCTCTATCGCTGGCAGGCGTTCCAGCCACCTACTGTACTATGTGTAAAATGAATGCCTCACACATCTCCTTTACAATTTGCCCCTTTCACCTAAAAGGTATGCCCTCCAGTCTTTGACATTCCAACCCCGGGAAAAAGATTCTGATACTCTACCTTATCAGTTTTAAAAATCTGGTTGCCCCTCAGCCTTTGAGGCTCCAGAGAAAACAATCCAAGTCTGTCATTAGGTCATAAGTGATGAGTAGAATTAGGACATTTGGCCATGAAGTCTATCATGGCTGATCTATCTCTCCATCCTAACCCCTTTCTCCTGCCTTCTTCTCATAACCTCTGACACCCATACTAAATATAAATCTATCCATCTCTGCCTTAAAAATATCCACTGGTGATCTCTACAGCTTTCTGTAGCAAAGAATTCCACAGATTCACCACCCTTCGATTAAAGAAATTTCATCTCATCGCCTTCCTGAAAGAACGTCCTTTAATTCTGAGGCTAGACTTTCTTAGTCATAGACTTTCCCGTTAGTGGAACCATCCTCTCCACGTCCACACTATCCAAGCCTTTCACTATTATGTATGTTTCAAAGAGGTTCCCTGTTGTTCTTGTTCTTGGTTTCTGGCTCCTCCAAAATATTCCAACTGGAATTTAAACCGGAGGTGGTGAAGGGAGGGATTAAGCCAGAAAGTGTTATTGGGAAGATTCCCCTCATTCTCCTAAACTCCAGTGAGTACAGACCCAGTGCCGACAAATGCTCACAAATGTTAACATACTAATTCCTGGAATTATTCTTGTGAATTTACTCTGGACCCTCACCACAGCCACCTCATCCTTCCTCGGATATGGTGCCCAATACTGCTCACAATATTCCAAATGTGGCCTTACCAGCGCCTTATAGAGCGCATTACATTCCTGTTTTTGTATACAAGCCCTCTTGAAATACAGTGGCTTGCAAAAGTATTCATACGCCTTGAACTTTTCCACATTTTGTCACGTTACAACCACAAGCGTAAATGTATTTTATTGGGATTTTATGTGATAGACAGATTCAGATTCAGATTCAGATTCAATTTTAATTGTCATTGTCAGTGTACAGTACAGAGACAACGAAATGCATTTAGCATCTCCCTTGAAGAGCGACATAGCAAACGATTTGAATAAAAAAAAAATAATAAGTGTCCGGGGGGGGGGGGGTGGTGATTGGCAGTCACCGAGGTACGTTGTTTAGTAGAGTGACAGCCGCCGGAAAGAAGCTGTTCCTCGACCTGCTGGTTCGGCAACGGAGAGACCTGTAGCGCCTCCCGGATGGTAGGAGGGTAAACAGTCCATGGTTGGGGTGAGAGCAGTCCTTGGCGATGCTGAGCGCCCTCCGCAGACAGCGCTTGCTTTGGACAGACTCAATGGAGGGGAGCGTGAACCGGTGATGCGTTGGGCAATTTTCACCACCCTCTGCAATGCCTTCCGGTCGGAGACAGAGCAGTTGCCATACCATACTGTGATGCAGTTGGTAAGGATGCTCTCGATGGTGCAGCGGTAGAAGTTCACCAGGATCTGAGGAGACAGATGGACCTTCTTCAGTCTCCTCAGGAAGAAGAGACGCTGATGAGCCTTCTTGATCAGAGTAGAGGTATTGTGGGTCCAAGAGAGGTCATCGGAGATGTTGACTCCCAGGAACCTGAAGCTAGAAACACGTTCCACCTCCGTCCCGTTAATGTGGATGGGGGTGTGCGTGCCGCCTCTGGACTTCCTGAAGTCTACAATGAGCTCCTTGGTCTTCTTGGAGTTAAGGGCCAGGTTGTTGTCAGCGCACCATGCTGCTAAGTGCTGGACCTCCTCCCTGTAGGCCAGCTCATCGTTGTTGCTGATGAGGCCAATCACCGTTGTATCATCTGCATACTTGATGATGGTGTTAGTACCATGTACAGGTGTGCAGCCATAGGTGAAGAGGGAGTAGAGGAGGGGGCTCAGCACACAGCCCTGAGGAACGCCGGTGTTCAGGGTGAGGGTTGAAGAGGTGTGCTTGTCTAACCTCACAGACTGGGGTCTGTTGGTTAGAAAGTCCAGTATCCAGTTGCAGAGGGAGGGGTCGATGCCCAGGTTACCGAGTTTGGTGATCAGTTTTGATGGAATAATGGTGTTGAATGCTGAGCTGTAATCGATGAACAGCATTCTTACATAAGTGTCTCTGTTGTCAAGGTGGGAGAGGGCGGAGTGAAGTGCCGTTGAGATGGCATCCTCCGTACTCCTGTTCTTGCGGTAGGCAAACTGATAGGGATCCAGTGTGGGGGGTAGGCAGCTTTTGAGGTGTGCCAGGACCAGCCTCTCGAAGCACTTGGTGATGATGGGGGTAAGTGCAACTGGGCGGAAGTCGTTGAGGCTTGCCGCAGTGGAGTGTTTTGGCACTGGCACGATGGAGGTGGCTTTAAGGCAAGTGGGGACAACTGCTTGGGCAAGTGACAGGTTGAAGATGTCAGTCCAGACGTCTGTCAGCTGCGCAGCACAGGCACTGAGCACGCGCCCGGGGATGCCGTCAGGGCCAGCAGCCTTACGTGCATTAGTCCTACTCAGTGCCACGTACACGTCGTAGGGGGTGAGTGTGAGGGGTTGGTGATCGGCAGGTAGCACAGCCTTGATGGCTGTCTCTAGATTGTCCCTGTCGAAGCGGCCATAGAAGTGATTAAGCTCCTCAAGGAAGGAGGCGTCGCTGGATGTGGGGGTGATGTTGGAGGGTCTGTAGTCCGTGATGGCCTGGATGCCTTGCCACATGCGTCGGGGGTCGGAGTTGTTGTTGAAGTGCTCCTCAATCCTGAGCTTATGGCAGTGCTTGGCCTTCCTGATGCCCCTCTTCAGGTTAGCCCTGGATGAACTGTAGGCTCGAGCATCGCCTGACCTGAAAGCGGTGTCCCGTGCTTTCAGCAGTAGCCTGACCTCGCTGTTCATCCATGGCTTCTGATTCGGGTATATGGTCACCTGTTTGAGGGAGGTGACACTATTGATGGTGGAGTTTATAAAGTCCAGAACAGAGGATATATAGGAATCAATGTCCGTGTGAGAGTCAAGGGTGGCCTGGGCTGCAAACGCCTTCCAGTCAGTGTTTCCAAAACACTGCTGAAGTGTGAAGTCCGCTTCCTCTGACCAGACTTTAACTGTCCTTACAGTTGGTTTAACCCGTCTGATGAGTGGGGAGTACTTACGGAGCAGGAACAATGAGACGTGATCAGACTGACCAAGGTGGGGGAGGAGGATGGCTTTGTAAGCTTCAGCCATGTTGGTGTAGACTTTGTCCAGTGTCTTGTCTACTCTAGTGGGGAAGGATACATGTTGGTGGAATTTGGGGAGTACAGTCTTCAGGTTGGAGTGATTGAAGTCACCCGCAACAATGAAGGCTGCCTCGGGGTTGTGCGTCTGTTGTTTGCTAATGGCAGTATGCAGCTCTTTCATTGCAAGCTTGGCATTAGCATCAGGAGGGATATAGGCTGCAGTCACAACAGTGGAGGTGAACTCTCTGGGCAGATAGAACGGTCTGCATCTAACCAAGAGGAATTCAAGGTTAGCTGAGCAGTGACTCTCGATGATGGTGGAGTCCGTGCACCATGCTAGACCAACACAAAGTGGCGCATAAATGTGAAGTGGAAGGAAAATGATACATGGTTTTCAATTTTTTTTACAAATAATAAACTGAAAAGTGTGGCGTGCAAAAGTATTCAGCCCCCGAGTCAATACTTTGTAGAACTACCTTTCGCCGCAATTACAGCTGCAAGTCTTTTGGGGTATGTCTCTACCAGCTTTGCACATCTAGAGACTGAACATTTTGCCCATTCTTCTTTACAAAATAGCTCAAGCTCAGTCAGATTGGATGGAGAGCGTCTGTGAACAGCGATTTTCAAGTCTTGCCAGAGATTCTCAATTGGATTTAGGTCTGGACTTTGACTGGGCCATTCTAACACATGAATATGCTTTGATCTAAACCGTTCCATTGTAGCTCTGGCTGTATGTTTAGGGTTGTTGTCCTGCTGGAAGGTGAACCTCCGCCCCAGTCTCAAGTCTTTTGCAGACTCTAACAGGTTTTCTTCCAAGATTATCTTGTATTTGGCTCCATCCATCTTCCCATCAACTCTGACCAGCTTCCCTGTCCCTGCTGAAGAAAAGCATCCCCACAGCATGATGCTGCCACCACCATGTTTCACAGTGGGGATGGTGTGTTCAGGGTGATGTGCAGTGTTAGTTTTCCGCCACACATAGCGTTTTGCATTTAGGCCAAAAACTTCAATTTTGGTCTCATCTGACCAGAGCACCTTCCTCCACATGTTTGCTGTGTCCCCCACATGGCTTGTGGCAAACTGCAAACGGGGCTTCTTATGGCTTTTTTTCAACAATGGCTTTCTTCTTGCCACTCTTTCATAAAGGCCCGATTTGTGGAGTGCACGACTAATAGTTGTTCTGTGGACAGATTCTCCCACCTGAGCTGTGGAACTCTGCAGCTCCTCCAGAGTTACCATGGGCCTCTTGGCTGCTCCTCCAATCAATGCTCGCCTTGCCCGGCCTGTCAGTTTAGGTGGACGGCCATGTCTTGGTAGGTTTGCAGTTGTGCCATACTCTTTCCATTTTCGGATGATGGATTGAACAGTGCTCCGTGAGATGTTCAAAGCTTAGAATATTTTTTTATAACCTAACCCTGCTTTAAACTTCTCCACAACTTTATCCCTGACCTGTCTGGTGTGTTCCTTGGGCTTCATGATGCTGTTTGTTCACTAATGTTCTCTTAACAAACCTCTGAGGCCTTCACAGAACAGCTGTATTTATACTGAGATTAGATTACACACAAGTGGACTCTATTTACTAATTTGGTGACTTCTGAAGGTAATTGGTTGCACTGGATTTTATTTAGGGGTATCAGAGTAAAGGGGGCTGAATACTTTTGCACGCCACACTTTTCAGTTTTTTATTTGTAAAAAAAATTTGAAAACCATATATCATTTTCCTTCCACTTCACAATTATGCGCCACTTTATGTTGGTCTATCACATAAAATCCCAATAAAATACATTTACGTTTGTGGTTGTAATGTGACAAAATGTGGAAAAGTCCAAGGGGTATGAATACTTTTGCAAGCCACTGTAAATGCTAGCATTGAGTTTGCTTTCTTTACAACCGATTAAACTTGCAGATCAACTTTTATGCCAGCAATCCGAAGTACCTTTGCACCTCCGATTTCTGCATTCGCTCCCCATTTAGAAAATAGGCTATGCCTTTATTCCTCCTTCCAAAATGCATGACTCCACACTTTGCTGCACTATATTCCATCTGTCACTTCACTTCCCGCTCTCCCAACCTGCCCAAGTCCTTCTGCAGAGTCCATGCCCTCTCTACACCACCCGCCCCCCATTTATCCTCATCATCCACAAACTTGGCCAGAAAACCTTCAATCCCCTCGTCCAAATCTGTTTGTAGCCAATGTCATCAAATCCAGGCAGCATTCTGGTAAAACTCTTCAACACCCTCACCCTCCACATCCTTCCTGTAATGGGGCGACCAGTATTGTAAGCAATACTCCAAGTACATCCTGACCCTTATGTGCAGGAAGGAACTGCAGATACTGGTCAAAAACAAAGATAGTCACAAAAAGCTGGAGAAACGCAGCGGGTCTGACAGCATTGCTGCAGAAAGGATAAAAAGAGGACCAGCTTCACTAGGTGGAGAATAGTCTTAGTAGAGGGAAATTGGCTGGGCCTGCGGTCAAGAAATAAACGGAGGTCTGAGGATGGGACTCGACCCTAACCGTCACCTATTCCTTTTCACCAGGGATGTTGTCTGACCGGCTGAGTTACTCCAGGTCCTTGTGTCTTTCTCCTGACTCTTGTACTCAATGTCTCAACTGATGAATGCGTCTACCTTCGATTTAAACCAGTATCTGAAGTTCCTTACACATTTGTCCAGTCCACTGCGAAATATCCTCAAGGTATGTCTACCACTACCCCACCTCACGACACTGACCCACCCCCACGCCAGCCTTACCTGCCCAAAGGCGCTGACCCCTTTATCAGTCCGGCCGCTGCGGTGGTAGTTGGCAGTTTGTCGGCTCTCCACCAGCCGGGTCTGGAGCAGGGCCTGGAATAGTTTGGCCTCCACCGTGTTGTCCGTGTTGGCCTGGCTGGCGAAGCCCTGGTAGCCCCAGCCCAGGTAGGCCAGGCGCACCGCCACATGCCGGCGCCCGTGCTGGCTGAAGTCGAAGGGGCGCTGCCGGCGGGGTCGTTTGCCGGACGTGTGGAGCCCGGGCTCTCCGGCTGCTTTACCTGGGGAATCACCGCTGTCGGCTTGTCTACCCTGTGCGCCGTGGCCATGGGGACATTGGTCAGTTCCAGCTGTGTCCACATTGTCCTGGGGACACGGGGTCGCCATCCTGCACTCACTTGTAATGGCCGCCATCGCCACAACGAACCGGAAGTGTTCAACCGCTTCCCCGCGGCACGCCGGGAATTGTAGTTCACCATCGCTGCAGGAGACGGGAGTAAAATAAACATTCTTTCTCTCCCGAGATGCTGCCTGTCCGGTCCCGCTGAGTTAATCCAGCATGTTGTGTCTATCCTCGGAAACAAAGGAGAGACAATGAACTGCAAATGTCCGAATCTTGAGCAAAAGACAGTGCTGGAGTAACTTAGCGGGATAGGCAACATTTGTGGAGGGAATCGGGTTCAGTTTTCAGAGTCAAAGCAAATTCAGGAACAAAGGAGCGGGGTGAAATCAGGGCGCCTGCTTGTTCGAAGGCCAGAGCTGCAGAAGTATCCTCCCAGCTCCGACTCTCCCGTCACCACCAAATATACTAGAGGCCGCGGACCGGCGGTCAGAGCTCTTCTCCGGCGAGGTATCCCAGACTCCGTGAGGGAAAGTGCACGCTGCCCCGCGATTAGAAGCTCCGAAAACCGCGGCTTTAGGAAGTAAAGGTCCGCGGGCCAGCGATCGGAGCAATTCTTCTGGCGGCCCCCGGCTCCGCGATCTGAGCTATAGGAAGCAAAGATCTTATCTTTGATAGGAAGGTTTCACGGCAGTCGGGTCACGACCCATGACCCATGACCCATGCTGTTGCTACGATACTCCCAGTGGAGTACACGCGATGAACTGCAGGAAGGCACTTACCATTGTTTCCAGCGTAGCGGGCCCGTTAAAACCGGCTGAAATTGTCAATTTGTGCGCTGTAAATAACTATGGAAATCGGGATAAGCGTGAGAGACATTTAGCCTACTTCAGAATTCCAAAAGTGAGGAGAAATGACGGTAGATATAAGTGAGAGCTGAAGGGACAACAACAGCCAAAGTGCTTAGCGATCATTGGCCATTTGCTCACTGCATTTCATCAACTAATTATTTGTGTTCTTTCTTGATTCCTTTGGCATTTAAAAAGTTTCAGAAGTGATAAATCTGGCTGTAAATTTTTTAAATCGCCCATGGTTCTCAAGTGGGTTTTTACATACAAAATGAAAACGCATGTGAAGAAACATTTACAGCAGATTTATCACTTCTGAGACTTTTTAGATACCAAAGGAATCAAGAAAAAACACAAATAATGCCTTACTTGATGAAATGCAGTGGCGGCGCGACTCTGTGTTGCAGCGGCCCCTTCAGCCTGTCTGTCTTTTTTTTCCAGATAAATGTAGTTGTTCGTGTTTTTTAACACTCTTTTTAACTGTGTATATGTGGGGGGCAGGGGGAGGGGGAAACTTAAAAAAATCTCTTCCCTGCACGGGAGACCCGACCTTTTCCCTGTCGGGTCTCCGTTGTCGTTGGGGCCTAGCACCGTGGAGCGGCCATGGAGCGGCCTCCAGCCGGAACGACCTGGGGGCTCCAGTCGCAGAGCTGTAGACTACTCACCATCGTGGGGCTGGCCGGCCTCGGAGCGTGACTCGCTGCTGCGGCGCGACCCCGGCGCTCGGAGGCTCCAGCTGCAGCCGTAGGTCCGGTGGACTGGAACATCGGGAGCTCGCGGGTCGGGTGGAGACCGCTTTCCGGAGCTCCCGCAACGCGACTTCTCCCGTCGTGGGGTTGGAACGACCCGGAGCGGGGCCGTACATCGTCCGGCTTCAATGGCCGTGGGACATTACAACACCGACCAGGGGCTCCAACTTTGTGACTTTTAAACCTGGAGCGGGGCCGTACATCGCCCGGCGTGGCCTAAAATGACCGTGGGACTTACCAGCGCCCGCCTGGGGCTTCAACATCGGGAGAAAAATGGTGCAGGGGAGAGAAAATACTTTGCCTTCCATCACAGTGAGGAGGAGATTCACACAGACATCCATCACAGTGAATCTCCTCTTCATTGTGATGGATGCTTGTGTAAACTGAATTGTTTATACGTCTTGTAGAAATTGTCTCTGGTTGTATGGCTGTGGACACTAAGTTTCGTTTGAGCCGCACTGAGGTTCAAATGGACATGTAATAAATATTCAATTCAATATTCAATTCAAACGTGATAATTCCCAATATTTTCAATTCCGATATCTGCACAGACAATGTTTACCAAGCAATTTAGCTGCTGTTGTCTCTTCAACTCTCGCTTCCCTTTACGTTCATTTCGCTTCACTTTTGGAATTCTAAAGTTGGGTACATGTCTCCCACAGTTACCCCGACTTCCACAATTTTTTTCAGCGCAGAAAATTCAACATTTTGGCGGTTTTTAACAGGTAGGAAAGTACGCGTTTCTTGCATTAATAAAATATACCGCAAGTTACGGATGTCCTCCAGGTGAATTGAACGATTCCGTGCGTCAAGCCCTATGACCCAGTGACCTTACGTGCGACCCCCTGTACAACGTGGCTCTTCCCAGTTCTGACGACAGCGGCGTATAATTTGATTAATCAGCTCATTTCCACTCACCGGTGAATTTGTTAGATTTGAATAAACCATCGTGAGACGTACAATCGCTTGTGAAATGTAACACTATTTTTTTTTAACCTAAAACGACAGCAAAACGAATTCTCGGATTCTGAACGGTGGAAAAATGTATAAAATTCAATCATCCTCATTGATTCCTGTAATGACACTAACCATATGTCGAAATGATGTGTGGTCAGGATGGCCGAGCGGTCTAAGGCGCTGCGTTCAGGTCGCAGTCTCCACTGGAGGCGTGGGTTCGAATCCCACTTCTGACAATTTCACATTTTAAATTCTACCCAAAGTTCCTATGGTTTTACATTGTCATGGCCCATCTTATCACACTGTACTATGCTATTCTGTATATTGCATTGTTTAATGCTCAAAGACTAAAGGAGAAAGGGATAATTGGGCAACTGCCACGCCAACCAGGTTCAACTGCTTCCACCTGACTCCATATACCCGACATACACAAGATATACACAAAGGCTGCAGTAACTGAACGGGTCACTCAGAATCTCACAGAAGCGGAATGAATGATGTCTCGTTTCGAGAATGTTTTCAAACCCGGAGAAAGGGAATAGGTGGCGTTTCTTGTCAACGTCCTTCGTTAGATTGGAGACAAGGAATAGGTGACGTTTCGGGACGAGGCACCTTCTCCAAACATACCCATCTACCTGTTTTTGTTTCTTCCTTCCCATCCCCTCTCCGTCATCAACCATCAGCCAAACATCCATTCCCATTTTGGATCCGCTTGTCAACTACCAACTTCTGTCACTACCCTCCCTCTGCTCTCCATCTGCCTAATCTGCCCTTAATTCGTTTTCACTTCCAACTTTCTAGTCTCTGTTTACTCCTCCTTCTTTCTGACCTCTCGGGGCTTCAGGCTCCAGGTCGGAATCGTCGACCAGGCCTTTATCTCCACTGATTTCCAACAGCGCTTTATAGTCAGCACCACATTCCTACATCCGCGGTCTCCGGCTTATTCAATTCTCAGAGCAAACTGGAGAAACCGATAAACACAGCGTTCAATCGAATAAATGGAAAATACAAAGGAATGTGTTCACTTCAATGTAAAGATAACAATAAAATATAACATATTCGCCTCGCGTGCTCTCACCACTCTATTCAGGATGACATACGGATGCGCAATAAACCCCAGCTGTTGGCATCTGGAACAAAAAAAAATTCAAAAGTATTCAAAAGTATTCAGCCCCCCTGAGTCAATACTTTGTAGAACCACCTTTCGCTGCAATTACAGCTGCAAGTATTTTGGGGTATGTCTCTACCAGCTTTGCACATCTAGAGACGAAGATTTTTGCCCATACTTCTTTACAAAATAGCTCAAGTTCAGTCAGATTGGATGGAGAGTGTCTGTGAACAGCAATTTTCAAGTCTTGCCAGAGATTCTCAATTGGATTTAGGTCTGGACTTTGACTGGGCCATTCTAACACATGAATATGCTTTGATCTAAACCATTCCATTGTAGCTCTGGCTGTATGTTTAGTGTCGTTGTCCTGCTGGAAGGTGAACCTCCGCCCCAGTCTCAAATATTTTGCAGACTCTAACAGGCTATCTTCCAAGATTGCCAAGTATTTGGCTCCATCCATCTTCCCATCAACTCTGACCAGCTTCCCTGCCCCTGCTGAAGAAAAGCATCCCCACAGCATAATGCTGCCACCACCATATTTCACAGTGGGGGTGGTGTGTTCAGGGTGATGTGCAATGATAGTTTACCGCCACGCAGAGCGTTTTGTATTTAGGCCAAAAACTTCAATTTTGGTCTCAGCTGACCAGAACATCTTCCTCCACATGTTTGCTGTGTCCCCCACATGGCTTGTGGCAAACTGCAAACGGGACTTCTTATGGCTTTTTTTCAACAATGGCTTTCTTCTTGCCACTTTTCCATAAAGGCCCGATTTGTGGAGTGCACTTCGAATAGTTGTCCTGTGGACAGATTCTCCCATCTGAGCTGTGGATCTCTGCAGCTCCTCCAGAGTTACTATTGGCTGCTTCTCTGATCAATGCTCTCCTTGCCCGGCCTGTCAGTTTAGGTGGACGGCCATGTCTTGGTAGGTGTGCAGTTGTGCCATATTCTTTCCATTTTCGGATGATGGATTGAACAGTGCTCCGTGAGATGTTCAAAGCTTGGGATATTTTTTTTTATAACCTAACCCTGCTTTAAACTTCTCCACAACTTTATCCCTGACCTGTCTGGTGTGTTCCTTGAGCTTCATGATGCTGTTTGTTCACTAATGTTCTCTAACAAACCTCTGAGGCTATCACAGAACACCTGTATTTATATTGAGATTAGATTACACACAAGTGGACTATTTCCTAATTAGGTGACTTCTGAAGGCAATTGGTTGCACTGGATTTTATTTAGGTGTATCAGAGTAAAGGGGGCTGAATACTTTTGCACGCCATACTCTTCAGCTTTTTATTTGTAAAACAAATTGAAAACCATGTATCATTTTCCTTCCACTTCACAATTATGCGCCACTTTGTGTTGGTCTATCACATATAATCCCAATAAAATGCATTTACGTTTGTGGTTGTAACGGGACAAAATGTGAAAACTTTTGCAAGCCACTGTACCTATGGCTCTACTGGCGAGGTCGATCCCGCAAGATTTGTATGGAAATTATGAGCCATGCAAGGCTCTGAATAGAAACATAGAAACATAGAAATTAGGTGCAGGAGTGGGCCATTCGGCCCTTCGAGCCTGCACCGCCATTCAATATGATCATGGCTGATGATCCAACTCAGTATCCCGTACCTGCCTTCTCTCCATACCCCCTGATCCCCTTAGCCACAAGGGCCACATCTAACTCCCTCTTAAATATAGCCAATGAACTGGCCTCAACTACCCTCTGTGGCAGAGAGTTCCAGAGATTCACCACTCTCTGTGTGAAAAAAGTACTTCTCATCTCGGTTTTAAAGGATTTCCCCCTTATCCTTAAGCTGTGACCCCTTGTCCTGGACTTCCCTAACATCGGGAACAATCTTCCTGCATCTAGCCTGTCTAACCCCTTAAGAATTTTGTAAGTTTCTATAAGATCCCCTCTCAATCTTCTAAATTCTAGAGAGTATAAACCAAGTCTATCCAGTGTTTCTTCATAAGACAGTCCTGACATCCCAGGAATCAGTCTGGTGAACCGTCTCTGCACTCCCTCTATGGCAATAATGTCCTTCCTCACATTTGGAGACAAAAACTGTACGCAATACTCCAGGTGTGGTCTCACCAAGACCCTGTACAACTGCAATAGAACCTCCCTGCTCCTATACTCAAATCCTTTTGCAATGAAAGCTAACATAACATCGCTTTCTTTACTGCCTGCTGCACCTGCATGCCTACCTTCAATGACTGGTGTACCATGACACCTAGGTCTCGCTGCATCTCCCCCTTCCCCAATCGGCCACCATTTAGATAATAGTCTGCTTTCCCGTTTTTGCCACCAAAATGGATAACCTCACATTTATCCACTTTATACTGCATCTGCCAAACATTTGCCCACTCACCCAACCTATCCAAGTCACCTTGCAGTCTCCTAGCATCCTCCTCACAGCTAACACTGCCCCCCAGCTTGGTGTCATCCGCAAACTTCGAGATATTGCGTTCAATTCCCTCATCCAGATCATTAATATATATTGTAAATAGCTGGGGTCCCAGCACTGAGCCTTGCGGTACCCCACTAGTCACGGCCTGCCATTGTGAAAAGGACCCGTTTACTCCTACTCTTTGCTTCCTGTTTGCCAGCCTCTATCCACATCAATACTGAACCCCCAATGCCTTGTGCTTTAAGTTTGTATACTAATCTCTTATGTGGGACCTTGTCGAAAGCCTTCTGGAAGTCCAGATACACCACATCCACTGGTTCTCCCCTATCCACGCTACTAGTTATATCCTCGAAAAATCTATAAGATTCATCAGACTAGATTTACCTTTCGTAAATCCATGCTGACTTTGTCCAATGATTTCACCACTTTCCAAATGTGCTGCTATCCCATCTTTAATAACTGACTCTAGCAGTTTCCCCACTACCGATGTTAGACTAACTGGTCTGTAATTCCCCATTTTCTCTCTCCCTCCCTTCTTAAAAAGTGGGGTTACGTTTGCTACCCGCAAATCTTAAGGAACTACTCCAGAATCTAAAGAGTTTTGAAAGATTATTACTAATGCATCCACTATTTCTGGAGCTACTTCCTTAAGTACTCTGGGATGCAGCCTATCTGGCCCTGGGGATTTATCGGCCTTTAATGCATTCAATTTAGCCAACACCACTTCCCGGCTAACCTGGAGTTCACTCAATTCCTCCAACTCCTTTGACCCGCGGTCCCCTGCTATTTCCGGCAAATTATTTATGTCTTCCTTAGTGAAGACGGAACCAAAGTAGTTATTAAATTGGTCCGCCATATCCTTGTTCCCCATGATCAACTCACCTGTTTCTGACTGCAAGGGACCTACATTTGTTTTAACTAATCTCTTTCTTTTCACATATATATAAAAAACCTTTGCAGTCAGTTTTTATGTTCCCTGCCAGTTTTCTTTCATAATCTACTTTCCCTTTCCTAATTAAGCCCTTTGTCCTCCTCTGCTGGTCTTTGAATTTCTCCCAGTCCTCCGGTATGCTGCTTTTTCTGGCTAATCTGTACGCATCATCCTTCGCTTTGATACTATCCCTGATTTCCCTTGTTATCCATGGATGTACTACCTTCCCTGATTTATTCTTTTGCCAAATTGGTATGAACAATTTTTGTAGTTCATCCATGCAGCCTTTAAATGTCTTCCATTGCATATCCACCGTCAACTCTTTTAGAATTAATTGCCAGTCAATCTTGGCCAATTCACGTCTCAAACCCTCAAAGTTACCTTTCTTTAAGTTGAGAACCATTGTTTCTGAATTAACAATGTCACTCTCCATCCTAATGAAGAACTCAACCATATTATGGTCACTCTTGCCCAAGGGGGCACGTACAACAAGATTGCTAACTAACCCTTCCTCATTACTCAATACCCAGTCTAAAATAGCCTGCTCTCTCGTTGGTTCCTCTACATGGTGATTTAGATAACTATCCCGCATACATTCCAATAAGTCCTCTTCCTCAGCACCCCTGCCAATTTGATTCACCCAATCTATATGTAGATTGAAGTCACCCATTATAACTGTTTCAGTTATAACTGAATTGGGAGAAAACGTTGGTGATAGGTGCACGAGGCTATAAGATTCAGTTGGGAGGCGGGAAGGAATGTGCGATAGTGCCAGAGCGAGTCTCGATAGCGAGTGAGAATTTCTTTCAGCTGACATTCTGTGGAAACCTGGTAAGGTTATGACTATATAGCGAGCCACAAATCATACAATCATATTCAAACCATACGGGTGTCAGAGGTTATGGGGAAAGGGTGGGAGAATGGGATGAGGAGGCAGAGATTGATCAGCCATGATTGAATGGCGGAATGGACTAGATGGGCCCAATGGCCGAATTCTTCTCCTATCACATGATCGTGTGATACTTGTGGGCGCTCAGGACCGCCCACTGCAAAGCTCACACAGTATATAATCAACTCAATGGTGAGTATGGCTGAATGGAAGGCAACATATGTAGGGGAAGGTCTGAGACCCAAGCATACGCCTTTTTAACCACTGTATTTACTCGTGTTGCCAATTACAGGGACTGCTGGGCCACAATATCCTTCTGCATAACAATGCTCTCGAGGGTCTTGCTATTACCTGTGTGTATTCGACCTCCCAAAGGGCGTCACTTCACAATCACTCAGATTAAACCCCATCTGCCATTTCATAGAAACATGGAAACATAGAAAATAGGTGCAGGAGCAGGCCATTCGGCCCTTCGAGCCTGCACCGCCTTTCAATATGATCATGGCTGATCATCCAACTCAGTACCCCAACCCTGCCTTCTCTCCATACCCCCTGATCCCTTTAGCCACAAGCGCCACATCTAACTCCCTCTTAAATATAGCCAATGAACTGACCTCAACTATCTTCTGTGGCAGAGAATTCCACAGATTCACCACTCTCTGTGTAAAAAAATATTTTCTCATACAACTCTGTACTCCTGTACCTGCGGTCGCACCCAACGCAACCCGGCTTCGGACGACCATGGACTGGTGATGACGCTCATTAACTCCAGCCTTTCAGACAACCTTCAGCTACTACAGATGGACACAACATGCTGGAGTAACTCAGCGGGCCGGACAGCAGCTCTGGAGAGAAGGAATGGGCCACGTTTGGGGTCGAGACCCTTCTTCAAACTTTCCATTCCTTCTCTGCATAGATGCTGCCTGGTCCGCCGAGTGACTCGAACATTCTGTGTCTATCTTCGGTGTGAACCAACACCTGCAGTTTCTTCCTGAACACTTCAATCACTGCAGTTTGTCTACTGTCAATGCGGGCCTCCAACCGTCACCTTCGTTCCAGCGATCCGACGTACCTCTCCTCGCCCTAGGGTAAAGGTTAAAGGATGTGCGGAACAAGTTCATTACATATTACAAATTTATGCAGGCTATCTTTCCTTCTCTACGCTGAGTCCTGATGAGTCGTCAACAATTCCGTTCCCTTTGGTCTCGAGGTATGTTTCTCGGTACTGCTGTAAATATATACAATGTGGTTCTTCCCAGTTCTGACGACAGGGGCATTAATTTGATTAACCATTTCATTTCCACTCACCGATGAATTTGTAAGATTTGAATAAACCATCGTGAGACATTCAATCACTTTAATGAAATGTAACACTTTTCTTTAACCTAAAACGACAGCAAAACAAATTCTCGGATTCTCAACGGTGGCAAAATGAATATAATTTAATCAACCTCATTGATTCCTGTAATGACACTAACCTTATCTGGAATAATTTGTGGTCAGGATGGCCGAGCGGTCTAAGGCGCTGCGTTCAGGTCGCAGTCTCCACTGGAGGCGTGGGTTCGAATCCCACTTCTGACAATTTCACATTTTAAATATTACCCAATGGTTCTGCCTCTGGTTGTTTGTTGGTTCTACCTGGCCGCCGATGTTGTCTTGCTGGCTTATTCCCCCGGACTTTGGATACACGCGGTCCTTCCGAACGATCACTTCTCGCATTTGACTTTTACAAATCCTACTGCCTTACTCGACTCGATCTTCGATTTGCTATTTGCTACCACGAGTAAGGCCATGACCCATCTTTCCACATTGTACTATGCTATTCTGTAAAGGAGAAAGGGATAATTGGGCAACAGCAACACTCCAACCTGCCTGGCCTCTTGTTCAACTGCTTCATCCCTCCCCCACCCTCGTTAGCAAGACTCGCTATTCTCCCCACCTGACTCCATATACCCGACATACCCAAGATATACACAGAGGCTGCAGTAACTGAACGGGCCACTCAGTATATCTGCAGAAACGGTCTGAAGAAGGGTTTCGGCCCGAAACGTTGCCTATCTCCTTCGCTCCATAGATGCTGCTGCACCCTCTGAGTTTCTCCAGCATTTTTTTTGTGGACCTTCGGAATGAATGATAACCATATTACCATATAGCCATATAACAATTACAGCACTGAAACAGGCAATCTCGACCCTTCTAGTCCGTGCCGAACACGTATTCTCCCCTAGTCCTATATACCTGCGCTCAGCCCATAACCCTCCATTCCTTTCCCGTACATATAACTATCCAATTTATTTTTTAATGATAATAACGAACCTGCCTCCACCACCTTCAGTGGAAGCTCATTCTACACAGCCACCACTCTCTGAGTAAAGAAGTTCCCCCTCATGTTACCCCTAAACTTAAGTCCCTTAATTCCCAAGCCATGTCCCCTTGTTTGAATCTTCCCTAGTCTCAGTGGAAAAAGCTTGTCCACGTCAAATCTGTCTATCCCTCTCATCATTTTAAAGACCTCTATCATGTCCCCCCCCCTTAACCTTCTACCCCAATTTGTGCACGTGATCTATATCTCGTTTTATACTCTTCAGCCAAATGACACGGTCCAGTCCTGCTGACATGAATGCTATTAATTTGCTGTCCGCAATTCTCTCGGCGCTGGACGAAATCAATGACAACTCCTGGGTTGCACATGAGAGGATCAACGCTCAGTATCATTAATAATCGTAATTACTGCTATTGCCCCTCACGCTCGGAGATGCTGACTTTCACAGTGTCACACACGTGCTGGACATGTTGCCCATCAGAGCTATCGATCGAGTGAGAAAGCACAGAAACCGGTCTTTGCCCAATACGTGGCCACGCTCACCACCGAGCAATTTATTCTGGCACTTTCACACCGGGATGATGTATAGTTGTCAATGTACTTCCAGATCATACATCTGGTAGACTGGCGAGGAAACTGGGATACCCAGCGGAAATTTCACAGTTGCCCGTAGTCACAAACACAACAAGGCAGGTTGTTGTTAAATCCGGAGAGAGCGGAACTAATGGATGAGTCACAGGCAAAAGCACCGGCTCAAAATTAGGGACAGATCAGCGAAATTAAAAGTAATCGGACAAATCGACTACTGCAACCCGGGATTGAACCAGGGACCTTTAATTCTTCAGTCTAACACGCTCCCAACTGGCCAACGACTTATACAGCCGCATCATGACATCCCTGTTTTGTTTTTGTGTGCTAGCCCTCTTAAACTAAATGCTAACATTGTTTTTACCTTCCTGACTGCCTCTGGGGTCTGGCTGTGTTTGTTGAGGAGGGGGTACCAGGGTTACGTTTCTGATTTTCAAACCTGCAGTAAAACTCATTCGGGTCGTTCGTCAGCTGACGATTGTCCAAAGAGCGGGGGCCTTTCCTCTCATAGCTGGTGATTTCTTGCATGCCCTTCCAAACTGAAGAAGAGTCACCAGCGAACAACTTGCTCCTCAATTTCTCAGAGTACCTTCCATTGACAGCTCTAATTCCTCTTCTTAGCTCTTTATCGAGTAGGCTATCTTTTATCTCTTTAACGATTAGGCTATCCGCTTGACGCATATTTGCCCCCCCCCCCCATCTCAAAAGGGAAATGTTACATCTGTATATAATGATCCCATTAAAATGTATATTTATGTCACAAACTATGGAATTCATATTTTAGTAGTGTTATCAAGGAAAAGAAAGCAGTTCCAATTGTTTGATATTATTTGATATTGTTTAAAATTATTCATATGGAGGAAAGAATATAATAGCTTTAAAATCTACCTTAATTTGCTATCTCAATAAGGATAATCCCCCTTTCCCTCTCCCCTCTACCTCTCTTTCTCTCCCCATCACTTTCTCCCCTCCTTCCATTCTCTCTCTCTCCTCCCCTCCCCTCCCTCCTCCTCTCACATTCCCCCCTCTTCCCTCTCACGCAGGGGGGGGGGGGGGGGGGGGGGGGGGGGGGGGGGTGGAAGAAGTCCCTTTCTAAATCATCCCGCAAGCCGGATTAGATTCCCTCATGGGTTGTTTGCCACCGAGGATAAAACACAGTCTCCCCCTACTGCAACGAAATTTTCCACTAATTACATGAAGTAGGCAAGAGGCATCGAGCTGAATATGTGGAGTGCAGATGGCAGTCTGATCCCGCCCGGAGAGCACGCGCGGAGAGACGGCGTCATTTTGCCCAAATGCGCAGGCCCGGATGGTTACACCCCCCCCCCCCCCCTCCCCCACATCATCCAGCGGATCTGAATCCAGAATTTCGGGCGATTTCCGTCAAAGTGGAAACTCTGATTGCGCTCCGAATTAAAAACAAAAAATTATCGGAATGTTTCCTTACTCTGTCGTCAAATAAAAAGGGGGGGGGGGGGGGGGGGGGGGGGGAGGAGGAGGAGGAGGTTCGGTCGCACCCAACGCAACCCGCCTTCGGGCGACCATGGACCATGGACTGGTGATGACGCTCCTTAACTCCAGCCTTCCAGCCAACCTTCAGCTACTACAGATGGACACAACATGCTGGAATAACTTAGCGGGCCGGACAGCTGCTCTGGAGAGATGGAATTGGTCACGTCTGGGGTCGAGACTCTTCTTCAAACTTCCGATTCCTTCTCTGCAGACATGCTGCCTGGTCCGCTGAGTGACTCGAACATTCTTGTCTATCTTGGTGTAAACCAACACCTGTAGTTTCTTCCTGAACACTTCAATCACTGCAGTTATTTTACTGTCAATGCGGGGCCACCAGCCGTCACGTTTGTTCCAGCGATCCCACGTACTTCTCCTCGCCCGTCCACCTTTGTTCCCTGGGGGTCGCCTCCCGGAGGCCAGCCTCTGGGGTCCAATGCCCACCGGCCTTGCTCCTCGGCGGTCGCGTCCTTCGCATTCACCGTGTCAATGCTCCCGGTTTCTGGTCTTTGGGGTATGAGCAGAGGCCGGCTCGGTGACTACACCCTACAGGCCGCGGCCCTCTCTGGTCTCCTGTTGTCAATGGGAGCGACTGAAAGGCAAAATCATAAACTACCTTCTGCCGTGACTCGGATTTGAACCGAGGTTGCTGCGGCCACAAAGTATAGTAATAATCACTATACGATCACACCGTTCAAATGTATGCTAGCTGCGCCGTTAAAACCTCTGATACTGGTGTGACTCGGCCGCCGACGCTCCTGTGACCAATATTAAAACAGTCTTAATAAGGGTCCCGATGGAAAAACTTCACCTATCCATGTTCTTCAGAGATGTTGTCTGATCTACTGAGTTACTCCTGCACCTTATGCTTTGTTTTATAAGCTACAACTGCAGTACCCGGTTACCACATTAAACCAGTGGCTCAAGTCTGCACTTTACACTGTCAGGTCTGAATCTGTTATCTGATTAGATGCCTCCGGTGCACTGCAGGGAAAGCTGGGAGGGGGAGGGGGGGGGGGGTTGTAAACAACACTTTGCTTGTTTACCCCCTCACAATTCCAGCATAACTACCCCTTGTGCCTCGCCTTTAAAGGTTACTAGCTCCTTGGTATCAACTACTGTCCAATTAGAGGGTGTTAGCTACCAGGAGATGTTGGACTATCTACGAACATCAGAGGCTGAATGGAAACATAAAATAAGTTTATAAAAATACGAGAACTGAATATTGCTTAGATGGTCAGATTCCTTATCCCAGGGTGCAAATGCCGGTGAATTTGTAAGATTTGAATAAACCATCGTGAGACTTTCAGTCGCTTGTGAAATGTAACACTTTAAAAAAAACTAAAACGACAACAAAACAAACCCTCGGATTCTGAACGGTGGAAAAATGAATATAATTTAATCAGCCTCATTGATTCCTGTAATGACACTAATCTTATCTGGAATGATTTGCGGTCAGGATGGCCGAGCGGTCTAAGGCGCTGCGTTCAGGTCGCAGTCTCCACTGGAGGCGTGGGTTCGAATCCCACTTCTGGCAATTCCACATTTTAAATTCTACCCAAATACCCAATGGTTCTGCCTCTGGTTGGTTCTGCTGGCCGCCGATGTTGTCTTGCTGGCTTATTGCCCCGGACTTTGGATACACTTGGTCCTTCCAAACTATCACAACTGCTCTCGTTTGACTTTTACAAATCCTACTGCCTTACTCGATGCACATCAATACTGAACCTCCAAAACCATGTGCTTTAAGTTAGTATACTAATCTCTTATGTGGGACCTTGTCGAAAGCCTTCTGAAAATCCAGATATAACACAACCACTGCTTCTCCCTTATCCACTCTACCAGTCACCTCCTCGAAAAATTCTATAAGATTCGTCAGACATGCCTTACCTTTCATAAATCCATGCTGACTTTGTCCAATGATTTCACCACTTTCCAAATGTGCTGCTATCCCATCTTTAATAACTGACTCCAGCAGTTTCCTCACTACCGATGTTAGACTAACTGGTCTGTAATTCCCCGTTTTCTCTCCCCCTCCCTTTGCAAAAAGTGGGGTTACATTAGCTACCCTCCAATCCTCAGGAACTACTCCAGAATCTATAGAGTTTTGAAAAATTATCACTAATGCATCCATTATTTCTGGGGCTACCACCTTACGTACTGTGGGATGCAGCCTATCTGGCCCTAGGGATTTATCGGCCTTTAATCCATTCGATTTGCCTAACAACACTTCCCGGCTAACCTGGATTTCACTCAGTTCCTCCATCTTATTTGACCCCCAGTCCCCTGCTATTTCCGGCAGCTTAATTAAGTCTTCCTTAGTGAACGCAGAACCAATGTAGTTATTCAATTGGTCTGCCGTGTCCTTGTTCCCCATGACCAATTCACCTGTTTCTGACTGCAAGGGACCTACATTTGTTTTAACTAATCTTTTTCTCTTCACATATCTATAAACACTTTTGTAGTCAGTATTTATGATCCCTGCCAGTTTTCTTTCATAATCTATTTCCCCTTTCCTAATTAAGCCCTTTGTCCTCCTCTGCTGGACTGAATTTCTCCCAGTCCTCTGGTAGGCTGCTTTTTCTGGCTAATTTGTATGCTTCATCTTTTGTTTTGATACTATCCCTGATTTCCTTTGTTATCCACGGATGCACTACCTTCCATGATTTATTATTTTGCCAAACTGGGATGAACAATTGTTGTAGTTCATCCATGCAGCCTTCAATTGCCTTCCATTGCATATCTGCCTTCAACCTTTTAGGAATCAATTGCCAGTCTATCTTGGCCAATTCACGTCTCATACCCTCAAAGTTACCTTTCTTTAAGTTCAGAACCCTTGTTTCTGAATTAAATATGTCACTCTCCATCCTAATGAAGAACTCAACCATATGGTCACTCTTGCCCAAGGGGTCACGCACGACAAGACTGCTAACTAACATAACTTTCAGCTGACATTCTGTGGAAACCTGTTAAGGTTATGACTATATAGCGAGCCACATATCATACAATCACATATCATATAAAATCATGACAATTTCACATTTTAAATTCTACCCAAAGATCCTATGGTTCTGCCTCTGGTTGGTTCTGCCTGGCCACCGATGTTGTCTTGCTGGCTTACTCGCCCGAACTTTGGATCCACGTGGTCCTTCCAAACGATCACAACTGCTCTCGTTTGACTTTTACAAATCCTTCTGCCTTACTCGATCTTCGATTTGCCATTCGCTACCACGACCAAGGTCATGACCCATCTTTCCACACTGTACTATGCTAACCTGTATATTGCATTGTTTAATGAACTCAAAGACTAAAGGAGAAAAGGATAATTGGTCAATACTCCAACCTGTTTCTATTGCCTCTTTGTCCAAATGCTTCATCCCTCCCCCACCCGCGTTAGCAAGACTTGCTACTCTCCCACGTGACTCCATATACTCGACATACCCAAGATATAGACAATGGCTGCAGTAACTGAACGGATCACTCAGTATCTGGGCAGAAACGGAATGAATTATGTCTCGTTTCGAGCCTGATTTCAGACCCGGATAAAGAGTATAGGTTTCTTGTCAAGGCCCTTCTTCAGACTGGAGAAAAGGAATAGGTGACGTTTCGGGACGAGACACCTTATCCAAACATACCCATCTACCTGTTTGTTTCTTCGTTGGTGATAGGTATACGAGGCTTTAAGATTCAGTTGTGAGGCGGGAAGGAATGTACGATAGTGCCAGAGCGAGTCTCGATACCGAGTGAGAATTTCTTTCAGCTGACATTCTGTGGAAATCTGGTAAGGTTATGTCTATATAGTGAGCCACAAATCATACAATGATGTTCAAACCATACGGGTGTCAGATGTTATGGGGAGAAGATGGGAGAATGGCGTGAGGAGGCAGAGATTGATCAGCCATGATTGAATGGCGGAATGGACTAGATGGGCCCATTGGCCGAATTCTGCTCCTATCACATGATCTTGTGACACTTGTGGGCGCTCCGGACCGCCCACTGCAAAGGAGCTACACAGTATATAAACGACTCCATGGTGAGTATGGCGGAATGGAAGAGAACCTTAGCTGCAACATATGGAAGGGAAGATCTGAGACCCAATCATACGCCTTTTTTAACCACTATATTTACTCGTGTTGCCAATTACAGGGACTGCTGGGCCACAATATCCTTCTGCATAACAATGCTCTCGAGGGTCTTGCCATTACCTGTGTGTATCCGACCTCCCAAAGGGCGTCACTTCACAATCACTCAGATTAAACCCCATCTGCAAATTCATAGAAACATAGAAACATAGAAAATAGGTGCAGGATTAGGCCATTCGGCCCTTCGAGCCTGCACCGCCTTTCAATATGATTATGGCTGATCATCCAACTCAGTACCCCATCCCTGCCTTCTCTCGAGAAAAGCTGCAGGCCCCGATGGCATCTCGGGGCGAGTACTCAAGTCCTGTGCTACGCAGCTAGCTCCAGTGCTCACTACAATATTCAACCTCTCCCTGGACAAGTCCGTGGTCCCTGCCTGCTTCAAAAAATCCATCATTGTACCGGTACCGAAAAATGCCTCCCCAGCCTGCCTGAATGACTACCGTCCGGTGGCCCTTACCTCGGTAGTCATGAAATGCTTTGAGAGGCTGGTGAAGAATCACATCTGCGCCTTCCTCCCTCGGAACATGGACCCGTTGCAGTTTGCATACCGTCCGAACAGGTCCACGGACGATGCGGTCCCCCAGGTCTTGCACACCGCTCTCTCCCATCTGGACAGCCAGAAGGGGGGCTACGTGAGGATGCTGTTCATAGACTACAGTTCAGCCTTCAACACGATAGTCCCCACCAGACTGGCCGGGAAGCTACGGGCATTGGTGCTCAACACCTCCCTGTGTGCCTGGGTCCTGGACTTTCTCACCGCCAGGCCCCAGGTAGTCAAGATGGGAGGGAATACATCGAAGTCCCTCACCCTGAGCACAGGATCGCCCCAGGGTTGCGTCCTCAGCCCCCTATTGTACTCCCTGTACACACATGACTGTGTGGCTAGGTTCAGCTCCAATTCAATAATTAAGTTTGCTGATGACACTGTGGTGGTGGGCCTGATCTCAGACAATGATGAGAAGGCCTACCGGGAGGAGGTGGCTGATCTAGCACTCTGGTGCCAGGAGAACAGCCTCCTCTTGAACATCAAAAAAACGAAGGAGCTGATCATGGACTTTAGGAGGGCACATCATCCGAGGACGTACACTCCATTGAGTATAAATGGGGATCCTGTGGATAGGGTGAACTGTTTTAAATATCTGGGAGTCCACATCTCTGAGGATATGACATGGTCATCACACGCCTCAGCACTCGTGAGTAAGGCAAGGCAGCGCCTTTACCACCTCAGGCAATTGAGGAAATTCAGAGTGTCTCCGAGGATCCTCCAGTGCTTCTACGCAGCGGCGGTGGAAAGCATCTTGTCCGGGAACATTACCATCTGGTTTGGGAATTGCTCTGCCAAGGACAAGAAGGCTCTGCAGAGAGTAGTGCGTTCGGCCGAACGCACTATGGGAACTTCACTCACCCCACTGCAGGAACTATACAACAGGAGGTGCAACTCCAGAGCAAACAAAATCATGAGAGACCACTTCCACCCCTGCAACGGACTGTTCCAGCCGCTACGGTCAGGCAAACGCCTCCGTTGCCATGCAGTGAGAACGGAGAGGTTGAGAAGGAGTTTCTTCCCAGAGGCAATTCGGACTGTAAACGCCTTTCTCACCAGGGACTAACTCTACAGAACGTTTTTCCTTCTATTATTTATTATGTAAAAGAATATGTGTGTTATGATTGTGTTTATAATTTGTTTGGTTGTTTTGTTGTTTGTCCTTTGCACAAACGTCCGCGAGCATTGCCACTTTCATTTCACTGCACATCTCGTATGTGTATGTGACAAATATACTTGACTTGACTTGACTTGACTTGACTCTCCATACCCCCGATCCCTTTAGCCACAAGCGCCACATCTAACTCCCTCTTAAATATAGCGAATGAACTGGCCTCAACTACCTTCTGTGGCAGAGAATTCCACAGATTCACCACTCTGTGTAAAACATTATTTTTCATACAACTCTGCACTCCTGTACCTGCGGTCGCACCCAACGCAACCCGGCTTCGGACGACCATGGACTGGTGATGACGTTCATTAACTCCAGCCTTTCAGACAACCTTCAGCTACTACAGATGGACACAACATGCTGGAGTAACTCAGCGGGCCGGACAGCAGCTCTGGAGAGAAGGAATGGGCCACGTTTGGGGTCGAGACCCTTCTTCAAACTTCCCATTCCTTCTCTGCATAGACGCTGAGTGACTCGAACATTCTGTGTCTATCTTCGGTGTGAACCAACACCTGCAGTTTCTTCCTGAACATTTCAATCACTGCAGTTTGTCTACTGTCAATGCGGGGCCTCCAACCGTCTCATTAAGGAACCAAATTAAGGGACAGAAGTTTAGGGGTAACATGAGGGGGAACTTCTTTACTCAGAGAGTGGTAGCGGTGTGGAATGAGCTTCCAGTGGAAGTGATGGCGGCAGGTTCGTTGGTATCATTTAAAAATAAATTGGATAGGCATATGGATGAGAAGGGAATGGAGGGTTATGGTATTAGTGCAGGCAGGTGGGACTAATGTTGTTCGGCACGGACTTGTAGGGCCGAGGTGGCCTGTTTCCGTGCTGTAATGGTTATATGGTTATAACCGTCACCTTGGTTCCAGCGATCCGACGTACCTCTCCTCGCCCTAGGGTAAAGGTTAAAGGATGTGCGGAACAAGTTTATTACATATTACAAATTTATGCGGGCTATCTTTCCTTCTCTACGCTGAGTCCTGATGAGTCGTCAACAATCCCGTTCCCTTTGGTCTCGAGGTATGTTTCTCGGTACTGCTGTAAATATATACAATGTGGCTCTTCCCAGTTCTGACGACAGGGGCATTAATTTGATTAACCATCTCATTTCCACTCACCGATGAATTTGTAAGATTTGAATAAATCATCGTGAGACATTCAATCACTTTTATGAAATGTAACACTTTTCTTGAACCTAAAACGACAGCAAAGCAAATTCTCGGATTCTCAACGGTGGCAAAATGAATATAATTTAATCAACCTCGTTGATTCCTGTAATGACACTAACCTTATCTGGAATAATTTGTGGTCAGGATGGCCGAGCGGTCTAAGGCGCTGCGTTCAGGTCGCAGTCTCCACTGGAGGCGTGGGTTCGAATCCCACTTCTGACAATTTCACACTTTAAATTCTACCCAAAGATCCTATGGTTCTGCCTCTGGTTGGTTGTTGGTTCTGCCTGGCCGCCGATGTTGTCTTGCTGGCTTATTCCCCCGGACTTTGGATACACGCGGTCCTTCCAAACGATCACAACTTCTCTCATTTGACTTTTACAAATCCTACTGCCTTACTCGACTGGACTTCGATTTGCTATTTGCTACCACGAGTAAGGCCATGACCCATCTTTCCACATTGTACTATGCTATTCTATAAAGGAGAAAGGGATAATTGGGCAACAGCAACACTCCAACCTGCCTGGCCTCTTTTTCAACTGCTTCATCCCTCCCCCACCCTCGTTAGCAAGACTCGCTATTCTCCCCACCTGACACCATATACCCGACATACCCAAGATATACACAGAGGCTGCAGTAACTGAACAGGTCACGCAGTATATCTGCAGAAACGGAATGAATAATGGTCTGAAGAAGGGGTTCGGCCCGAAACGTTGACTATCTCCTTCGCTCCATAGATGCTGCTGCACCCGCTGAGTTTCTCCAGCATGTTTGTGGACCTTCGGAATGAATGATAACCATATAACCATATAACAATTACAGCACGGAAACAGGCAATCTCGACCCTTCTAGTCCGTGCCGAACACGTATTCTCCCCTAGTCCCATATACCTGCGCTCTGACCATAACCCTCCATTCCTTTCCCGTACATATAACTATCCAATTTATTTTTTAAATGATAATAACGAACCTGCCTCCACCACCTTCAGTGGAAGCTCATTCTACACAGCCACCACTCTCTGAGTAAAGAAGTTCCCCCTCATGTTACCCCTAAACTTAAGTCCCTTAATTCTCAAGCCATGTCCCCTTGTTTGAATCTTCCCTAGTCTCAGTGGGAAAAGCTTGTCCACGTCAAATCTGTCTATCCCTCTCATCATTTTAAAGACCTCTATCATGTCCCCCCCTTAACCTTCTACCCCAATTTGTGCACGTGATCTATATCTCGTTTTATACTCTTCAGCCAAATGACACGGTCCAGTCCTGCTGATATGAATGCTATTAATTTGCTGTCCGCCATTCTCTCGGCGCTGGACGAAATCAATGACAACTCCTGGGTTGCACATGAGAGGATCAACGCTCAGTATCATTAATAATCGTAATTACTGCTATTGCCCCTCACGCTCGGAGATGCTGACTTTCACAGTGTCACACACGTGCTGGACATGTTGCCCATCAGAGCTATCGATCGAGTGAGAAAGCACAGAAACCGGTCTTTGCCCAACACGTGGCCACGCTCACCACCGAGCAATTTATTCTGGCACTTTCACACCGGGATGATGTATAGTTGTCAATGTACTTCCAGATCATACATCTGGTAGACTGGCGAGGAAACTGGGATATCTAGCGGAAATTCCACAGTTGCCCGTAGTCACAAACACAACAAGGCAGGTTGTTGTTAAATCCGGAGAGAGCGGAACTAATGGATGAGTCACAGGCAAAAGCACCGGCTCAAAATTAGGGACAGATCAGCGAAATTAAAAGTAATCGGACCACTACTGAAACCCGGGATTGAACCAGGGACCTTTAATTCTTCAGTCTAACACGCTCCCAACTGGCCAACGACTTATACAGCCGCATCATGACATCTCTGTGTTTTTTTAATGCTAGCATCTGTATATAATGAGCCCATTAAAATGTATATTTATGTCACAAACTATGGAATTCATATTTTAGTAGTGTTATCAAGAAAAAGAAAGCAGTTCCAATTGTTTGATATTATTTGATATTGTTTAAAATTACTCATATGGAGGAAAAAATATAATAGCTTTAAAATCTGCCTTAATTTTGCTATCTCACTAAGGATAATCCCCCTTTCCCTCTACCTCTCTCTCTCTCTCTCCCCATCACTTTCTCCCCTCCTTCCATTCTCTCTCCTCCCCTCCCCTCCCCTCTCCTCCCCTCCCCCTCTCACATTCTTTTACCTTTCTCCCCCTCACGCAGCGTTGGATGCCGCGCGGCTGTGTGTTTGTGTGTGTGTGTGTGTGTGTGTGGGGGGGGGGGGGGGGGGGGGGGGGTGGTGGTGGAAGAAAGGCATGGGGGAGGCGGGGGAGGCGAGGGGAGAGGGCCCCGCCGCAGCGGCGTCTGGTGTTGGGGATACAGCCACTGGGTTCAGATTCGGGGGTAGGGGAGGAGGTGCGGTCGCACCCAACGCAACCCGCCTTCGGGCGACCATGGACTGGTGATGACGCTCCTTAACTCTAGCCTTCCAGCCAACCTTCAGCTACTACAGATGGACACAACATGCTGGAATAACTCTGCGGGCCGGACAGCTGCTCTGGAGAGATGGAATTGGTCACGTTTGGGGTCGGGACCCTTCTTGAAACTTCCCATTCCTTCTCTGCAGACACGCTGCCTGGTCCGCTGAGTGACTCGAACATTCTTGTCTATCTTGGTGTAAACCAACACCTGTAGTTTCTTCCTGTCACTTCAATCACTGCAGTTTTTTTTACTGTCAATGCGTGGCCTCCAGCCGTCTCCTTTGTTCCAGCGATCCCACGTACTTCTCCTCGCCCGTCCACCTTTGTTCCCTGGGGGTCGCCTCCCGGAGGCCAGCCTCTGGGGTCCAATGCCTACCGGCCTTGCTCCTCATCGGTCGCGTCCTTCGCATTCAGCGGGTCAATGCTCCCGGATTCTGGTCTTTGGGGTATGAGCAGACGCCGGCTCGGTGACTACACCCCACAGGCCGCGGCCCTCTCTGGTCTCCTGTTGTCAATGGGAGCGACTGAACGGCAAAATAATAAACTACCGTCTGCCGTGACTCGGATTTCAACCGAGGTTGCTGCAGCCACAAAGTAGAGTACTAATCACTATACGATCACACCCTTCAAATGTGTGCTAGCTGCGCCGTTAAAACCTCTGATATTGGTGTGACTCGGCCGCCGACGCTCCTGTGACCAATGTTAAAACAGTCTTAATAAGGGTCCCGATGGAAAAACTTCACCTATCCTTGTTCTCCAGAGATGTTGTCTGATCTACTAAGTTACTCCTGCATCTTCTCCTTTGTTTTGTAAGCTACAACTGCAGTACCCGGTTACCACATTAAACCAGTGGCTCAAGTCTGCACTTTACATTGTCAGGTCTGAATCTGTGACCTGATTAGATGCCTCCGGTGCACTGCAGGGAAAGCTGGGAGGGGGAGGGGGGGGGGGGTTGTAAACAACACTTTGCTTGTTTACCCCCTCACAATTCCAGCATCACTACCCCTTGTGCCTCGCCTTTAAAGGTTACTAGCTCCTTGGTATCAACTACTGTCCAATTAGAGGGTGTTAGCTACCAGGAGATGTTGGACTATCTACGAGCATCGGAGGCTGAATGGAAACATAAAATAAGTTTATAAAAATACGAGAACTGAATATTGCTTAGATGGTCAGATTCCTTATCCCAGGGTGCAAATGTCGAAGACAAGAAACTACAGTTTTAAGGTAAGTGGGGTAAAGGTTAAAGGTTAAAGGTTAAAACGATAACAAAACAAATCCTCGGATTCTGAACGGTGGAAAAATGAATATAATTTAATCAGCCTCATTGATTCCTGCAATGACACTAATCTTATATGGAATGATTTGTGGTCAGGATGGCCGAGCGGTCTAAGGCGCTGCGTTCAGGTCGCAGTCTCCACTGGAGGCGTGGGTTCGAATCCCACTTCTGACAATTTCACATTTTAAATTCTACTCATAGATCCTATGGTTCAGCCACTGGTTGGTTCTGCTGGTCGCCCATGTTGTTTTGCTGGCTTATTCCCCTGGACTTTGGATACACTTGGTCCTTCCAAACGATCACAACTGCTCTCGTTTGACTTTTACAAATCCTACTGCCTTACTCGATCTTCGATATGCCATTCGCTACCACGAGCAAGGTCATGACCCATCTTTCCACACTGTACTATGCTATTCTGTATATTGCATTGTTTAAAGAACTTAGAGACTAAAGGAGAAAACGATAATTGGGCAACTGCAACACTCTTACCTGGTTCTATTGCCTCTTGTTCAACTGCTTCATCCCTCCCCCACCCGCGTTAGCAAGGCTCGCTACTCTCCCCACCAGACTCCATATACTCGACATTCCCAAGATAGACACAAGGGCTGCAGTAACTGAACGGGTCACTCAGTATCTCTGCAGAAACGGAATGAATGATGTCTCGTTTCGAGACTGTTTCAGACCCGGATAAAGGGAATAGGTGACGTTTCTTGTCAAGGCCCTTCTTCAGACTGGAGAAAGGGAATAGGCGACGTTGCGGGACGAGCCACCTTCTCCAAACATACCCATCTACCTGTTTGTTTCTTCCTTCCCATCCCCTCTCCGTCATCAACCATCTGCCGAACATCCATTCCCATTTTGGCTCCGCTTGTCAACTACCAGCCCCTGTCACTACCCTCCCTCTCCCCACGCCCATCTGCTCCCATCTGCCTAATCTGCCCTTAATTCGTTTCCACTACAACTTTATAGTCTCTGTTTACTCCTCCTTCAGTCTGAAGAAGGGTCTCGACCTGAAACGTCACCCATTCTTTCTCTCCAGAGTGCCTGACCCCCTGAGTTACTCCAGCATGTGTGTCTACCTTTGATATAAACCAGCATCTGCCAGCCGCGGCCCTCTTTGGTCTCCTGTTATCAATGGGAGCGACTGAAAAGCAAAATCATAAACTACCCTCTGCCGTGATTCGGATTCCAACCGTGGTTGCTGCGGCCACAACGCAGAGCACTAATCACTATAGGGGGTGTGCACGTAAGGTCATTGGGTCATGGGGCTTGACGCACGGAGCCGATCAATTCATCTGGAGGACATCCGTAACTTCCGGTATATGTTATTAATGTAAGAAACGCGTAGTTTCCTACCTGTTAAAACCCGCCAAAATGTTGAATTTTTGCGCTGTAAAAAATGTGGAAGTCGGGGTAAGTGTGAGAGACATGTACCCAACTTGAGAATTCCAAAAGTGCAGCGAAATGAAGGTAAAGAGTAGCGAGAGCTGAAGCAACAACAACAGCTAAAGTGCTTGGCGAACATTGGCTGTGCAGAGGTTACACAAAAAAGCTGGAGAAACTCAGCGGGTGCAGCAGCATCCATGGAGCGAAGGAAATAGGCAACGTTTCGGGCCGAAACCCTTCTTCAGACTGATCGGGGGCGGGGGTGGGTGGGGACAAGAAAGGGAAAAGGAGGAGGAGCCCGAAGGCTGGGGGATGGGAGGAGACAGCAGGGGGGCTGAGGAAGGGTAGGAGACAGCAAGGACTAACAAAATTGGGAGAATTCGATGTTCATGCCCCCGGGGTGCAGACTCCCCAAACGGAATATGAGGTGCTGTTCCTCCAATTTCCGGTGTTGCTCGCTGTGGCCATGGAGGAGACCCAGGACAGAGAGGTCGGAGACGGAGTGGGAGGGGGAGTTGAAGTGCTGAGCCACCGGGAGGTCAGCTTGGTTATTGCGGACCGAGCGGAGGTGTTCGGCGAAACGATCGCCCAACCTCCGCTTGGTCTCACCGATATAGATCTGCTGACATCTAGAGCAGCGGACGCAATAGATGAGGTTGGAAGAGATGCAGGTAAACCTCTGTCGCACCTGGAACGATTGCTTGGGTCCTTGAACGGAGTCGAGGGGGGAGGTAAAGGGACAAGTGTTGCATCTCTTGCGGTTGCAAGGGAAAGTGCCCGGGGAGGGGGTGGACCGAGAGGGAAGGGAAGAATTGACAAGGGAGTTATGGAGGGAGCGGTCTTTGCGGAAGGCAGATATGGGGGGAGATGGGAAGATGTGGCGAGTGGTGGGGTCACGTTGGAGGTGGCGAAACTGACGGAGGATTACTTTTTGTATGTGACGGCTGGTGGGGTGAAAGGTGAGGACTAGGGGGACTCGGCCCTTGTTGCGAGTGCGGGGATGGGGAGAGAGAGCAGTGTTGCGGGGTATGGAAGAGACCCTGGTGCGAGCCTCATTTATGGTGGAGGAGGGGAACCCCCGTTCCCTGAATAATTAGGACATTTCAGATGTCCTGGTGTGGAACGCCTCATCCGTGGAGCAGATGCGGCGTAGACGGAGGAATTGGGAGTAGGGGATGGAGTCCTTACAGGAAGCAGGGTGGGAAGAAGTGTAGTCCAGATAGCCATGGGAGTCAGTGGTCCAGATAGCCATGGGAGTCAGTGGGCAGATATCGGAATTGAAAATATTGGGAATTATCGCGTTTGCACACTGCATTTCATCAACAGTAAGGCATTATTTGTGTTTTTTCTTGATTCCTTTGATATCTAAAAAGTATCAGAAGTGATAAATCTGCCTGTAAATTTGCTTCAGATGCGTTTTCTTTTTGTATGTTGATGGAAAAAATTATGTAACTATTTCCTTGTGTATTCTATCTGCGTCTGCACAAGATTGTTTACCGAAACTTCCTAGGGCACAAGTAATTGACAGGTCTCGGTCAAGAGATTAAGAATTTATCACAGAACTTGCAGAACGGCTAATCTTGCTCCTGTGTAACTTTCCACAGCTAAATGTTATTTCCTTTGAATTCTGAGTGTCCTTGTTCATTACCATTTGTCTGGATGCTTTTTTGTCTAAATCAATGTATAAAAGAGATGGTTTTCAGCATTAGCTCAGAGAGGACTCCCACAGACACTTGGGTTCTATGTGACTCTCTCTCTCACAATAAAGTTCGTTCAGTTTCTATCTCCGTTTTATAATAGTCTTTGTTAGAACATTTCTAACACAATTGACGCCCAACGTGGGGCCCCAATACCTCTGTTGCCGGTTTTCAGGGGAACCAAGAGCGCTCATTTTAAGGTTCTTTACGGACACCGGGGCAGAGTGACGGGGCTCAACCGACACGCCGGAGGTAGGACTGAACGTTCCGTAGATAGTGGGGCCCCAGCTAAGTAATTTTGACTTTGTCGAGTTGTATTTTGTTACCTTCCTCAGAGACCCGGGACGGCATACAGCATTGTCGGGGACAATTGAAGAGAGTAGTGGGACCACTCCGGCGACTGGATCGCCAAAGAAGTCTGGGACTTCAGTAGTCAAGTTGGACTTGATAGGAGAAGAGTAGTTGGACTGCTCGGGCGACGAACGGGGTCGTCCAAGGTAAGAAGTCTGGGACTTTAGTCAAGTTGGACTTGACGGGAAAAAGTATAGTCGAAAGTCTCGAGGAGGGAATCAGAATGGGCTCAACAAACTCAAAAGATTATGAAGGCGATGAGAAACGTATGTTTATACAAAGTAAGCATAATTGTAAGTACTTAAACAAGTGGAAAGAAAGGTATGATTTTAGTGGTAAGTTACTTGTTGATTATTGTTGTAAATTAACGTCTGCTATTTCCAAAGATGCAACACAAAGAAGGAAGGATAAAGACAAGTTGGGCTACCATGAAGCATGTCTGTGGCTTCAGGAAGCCAGATCGCGCAGAGACGGAAAGGAAAAAGAGAAGGAACAACTTACCAAAAACGAACCTTCCTCCAAACGCTTTCCTCCAGAAGGGGGTCAACGAATTCTCCCACCGATCACCGGGCATGGCGAGTGCCTCCCCCCCGTACACACCGGAGAAAAAGGGGGTGGTCTTGCCACCGGTGGAAGAAACCGTCGG